>NW_008656967.1:4454-4727 GCF_000695815.1 Acanthisitta chloris | reverse complement strand
CGGCTGCCCCCAGCCTCCCAGCAGCTCCCGAGCTGCCTAATTAGCTCTCCCTACTCCCACCGCCATCCAGCTGGAGCTGGAGGGCAGGGGCAGACAAAAGCCTCCCTATTGACAGCCCCTGCGAGGAAGGGGCTTTTCTTCTCCCCCTCTGCTTTTCTTTTCAAGCCCCTCTCCCCCCACTTGGGCCGGGGCCACGGGCTCATTAGCACTTGGGCTCGTTGGGAGCAGAGGGAGCAGATGGCAGCCAGGCGGCTGGCGCGGCCGGCACTGCCG
>NW_008656967.1:0-4289 GCF_000695815.1 Acanthisitta chloris | reverse complement strand
ACAGATGCCCGACCAACAAGGGGGAGGATTAACGGGAGTGGGGGGGCTATCCGCACAGCAGGGCTGCCAGCGGGGGCTTCCTCCCCAGCAGCACACCCCACATCCATGCCTAAGGGCTGCCACAGCCTACTGGGGACAAGCAGGGATGGCTGGTAAGACAGAGGTTTGGTTGGCCCAAAGTCACTGCAAAGGCCACGGGAGAATTGCAGCTGCCTTCTGTCCTCACTGGGGTACTGTGACCCCCAGCACTGCAGTGTCACAGCTGCTCCCACCCCATCCCAGTGCAGCCAGGGAGGACACATCACCCTTGTCCCAGCAGGTATTTGCAGGAGTGCCCAGACCCATCTCCAAGATCACTCACAGTGGCAAACCGGCATGGAAACTGGGCTTAATCCCACTTCAGCGGCACATCCCTCCCTCCCCCTCCGTGCACAGTGCGTTCCGGGAGATTAAGGGTTAAAGCACAAATCCCCTGCACTGCCCTGATGTGACCCACTTAGGCCATCTGGCAGGGAGGGATGCAGGAGCCTCCTTTCCCCAGCACTGGCGGAGCTCACCCGGCATCACCGGCTGCCCCAGGAGCTGACACTGGCACCCACAGCCCTCAGCCTCAGCAATGCCCTCAAAGTGGATTTCAGTCAGGTTCTGGAGTGCTGGGAGAGAGCAGCTCATGCCATGCCACCGTGGCTATTGGTATGGGAACAGGGAATTCAAACACTCCCCAAAGCATCCCACAAGCCTTCAAATGGCCACTGTCTCTGAGTCCCAGGGATACCCTGGGGCATCTCCCACCTGGCATTTCCCACCTGGCATAGATGCTGGTGAAATATGTAGCCGTGCTGGGACAAGTCAGGCTGCTGAGTGGGTTCCAGCCGCTGCACTGTGGCTGAGGTCACAGCCAGGAAAGAGATGCAGACAAAAGCCAAGCCAAGAGGGAGTAAAGGAGATCCTGGTTGTGGGGCTGGAGAGTGGTAGTGATATCATCCCCCAATGGTTGGGCACAGGCCGATGGCACCTTATCAGAGGAGACTTTTAAAAGCATTTTCAGTTCACAAGAGCCAAAGTCACATCCTTATGGACCAGTGAGTGGGAGCAAGGGCACCCCAGCACAGCAGAGGGGCTCAGGGCAGGTAGGGGGACACTGGGCACACAAACCCCTCAAATCCCACACTGGGATTTTGCGTATAATGCTGGAGCAATCCCCGTCAAAGGCAAGTGTGGGGTCAGCCCTGACCCCCACATCACCCAGTCCCTCATCCCCTGCTGCATGGCAAAGCCCTGTGTGAGGAAAGGTTAATTGGAAAAGCCCCTTTCCTCATCACCTCAGTTTTTCCTTTCACACTGCAAACTGGTCAATAATCCATTTACTTTGGCAGAGCCCTGCTCTGGGCACAAAGCTGTGTTGGGGGCTGGACTTCACACACCCCCAGCCCCAGCAGGACCAACAGGGAAGGTATTAATGTACTCTTTTGTTCCAGAATGAACCATGGGTTTACAAGAGCTTTAACCCTTCAAACCTCCTGGAGAGTTTGATGGGAATTTAGATGGAAGAGGCTTTATCTCCAGCACCAGCAGGAACGTGGTGGTGTGGGATCAGGCAAGGGCAGAGCCAGCTGGAAAGTGTGGAAAAGAAGTGATCTCCTGTCCTGGGAACCTCACCGCTGCCACACGAGGATGCAGGCCTGAGCCCTTAGCAATGCCCAGGGCACCCTGCAGGGATGGCTTTGGCCTGTGCCCACTGAGGGGGCTCCTGGCAGGACCCCCATGCTGCAGCTGAGCCCTTTGGCACTCCATGAGGGCATAGGCTCGGCCAGCAAAGCTGATGGGGAGACGGGCAGCACTGGCCTAGAAACCATGCCATCGCCTCCGCAGGAAGCGCGAAGCTGGATCCAGGGCAGGGTGTTTACAGGGGACCAGCTGTCAAGTGTGGGAGAAAACAGGAATCCAGATGGTCATCTTAATTTTTCATTTGGCTAACTGGTCTCCCCGTCTCCTTTCTGGTGTGCTCTGCTCACTGGCACCACAGTCATTTGCTCTTAAATTAGCTGGGAGTATCGTCAGGGAAGAAAGGCCGATCCGAGCAGTGGCGCAGCAAAGCCTTCAGGAAAAACAAACCCAGAGTGGAGCTGGGAATGGAGACGACTATGAGAGGAGCTGATGCAAGCCTTGGGGCTGTTCTCACCACGGATGGGGAGCTTGAGCCTGGCTCTGGCTGTTGTTGGACTATTTGGGATCATGTTGGATGTTGGACATCATTGTGTACCCCAATGGGAACCCACTGCAAAGCCCCTGGGGATATGAGATCTAGCATCCATAGGTGTGATCCAACCCAGACAGAGCCTCGGGGTCCTGGCGGAGCCACGTGGTTTTGACAGCCCCGACAAGAGGAGCTGGGAGCCGCAGTCCCTGTGTCCCCACAGCCTTTGGTGTCAGCCCCCCGAGCAGCAGAGTCCCTCTGTGCCAGGGGACAGGGCTGAACGCAGCGCAGCCCCGGGGAGAGCCGCGCCGGGCTGACCCCGCTCGACACCTGCGGCGAGGGCAGCAGATGGCCGAGCCGCAGGGAATATCCCCAGCCCCGGCACACGCTGCGGGGAGACAAAAGGAGCCAGGATGCGCAGGCACCGGGAGCTGGCAGCACCGGGGGCACCCGCGGGGGGGAGACCCGGGACCCTGCCGTGCTGGACCTGACAGTGCCGAGCTGCAAAGCACAGCAAAGCCGAGCTGGCAGGTGCGTTTTGCTGCGTGCCGAGAGCTCCTGACCACAGCGTGGACAGTTCCCTTCCTGCCCGAGCTGGCACTGCCAGCAGAACGGAGAGGTACACGCGTTTGGGAACTTTCTAATGAAGCTGCAAACACCCTGAGCGGCGATGCTCAGCCCCACCAGGATGTCTGCACAATCCAAACTGCTGGTTAGAGCTGGGCATCATTTCTGGCGCCCAGGCTGGCTGTATTTCCCCAATACCCTAAAACTTCTTGCTGTATGACACTTCCAACTGCAAGATATTTAAGCAGCATGGCTCACTTGTTCCAACTGCAAGATATTTAAGCAGCACGACCCACTCGGGCACCTTCAGGCAGGAGTGTATGTGTGTGAACCAGCACCCAGCCCACCAACAGCCCCTTCGGGTGCCGACTGTACCCGATGCAGGGATGGAGAAAGACACAGTGGTTCTTCCTCCCCACAAAGGCTGAAGCCCTGCAAACACTGCCTGTGGAAACAAGATTTGCTCTTTTCCCTTGGAAGCCTAAACTGTGGTTTTCCCGTTTTCCTACCCAGATTAATGGAAATCAGAGAGATTGGAAAAATTCATGCTCAGCAGCTGGGCTGCAGGGGCAGAAGTGACCCCCTCACTGTACAAGCAGCAGGACCCCCATCCTCATCAATGCTGTGGCTCACAGCCTCTGCTGGCACAGGAAACATCTGAAACTGCTCATTCCCCGTGAGCTCTCTGCTCCCTTGTACAGGCTGAGCCCTTGATACCCAGCCCACTGCAGACCAAGCCCCTTTCCTCTACAGACACATTGCCTCCACGAACTTTGGGTTGTTCCCCACACCAGGTGGGCAGCAGACAGCAATGGGAAAACAGAGCAAAGAGAGAGGAGAACCAGCAAAAGCCTCCTTTCCTTATAAGAACAGTGCAAAGAGGATATTTTTAACCAATACTGAGAGTCAGCAAAATAAAGCTGGTCTAAATTACAGTGTGTAAGGTTGTAAAGAAGCCACACAGATCCTTGCCCATGTGACAGCCCAATGGAGAGGCTCAAAGGGTACCAGCAGCAGTTTCACCTTATTTCATGGGTTTACCAGGGGATAAGAGGCAGCTAAACATGGGGGGCATTAGCCCTCCTGGAGCAGGAGAACAGGGCAGGCATCAGACATGCAAAGCCAAGGCTGCCTGGCTGTGGGACCTGGTGGGCATCAGCCCCAGAACTGCCCCAGTCTATGGCAATGTGCAGGCTCCTTGGGCTGCACATCCCTGGGGTGCATCAGACACCTCTTCATGACAAGGCAGGGTCCAGCTGGAGGGGGGCTGTTCCCCTCCCCGGGCTTCACCTTCCCAAGGGTCTCGGGTGAAGGAGTGACGCAAAGACAAGACGAGCAGCAGGACACACACCCCAGGGCTCTGCACGGCAGGGATGGAGCTGCCCATACTTTGTGGCTGATGCCCTCCACTACTGCTCCCCTCCACAGCCCAGCTACAGCCTTCCAGACCCCCACCCTGCTCCCCTAAGGGGCAGCCAGCTCTCGGGCTGCAAGCATCACTGAGACAAAGTTTCCCGAACCTGCT
>NW_008656966.1:30313-62986 GCF_000695815.1 Acanthisitta chloris | reverse complement strand
CGCTGCGGGGAGCAGAGCCGCGTATGGAGGCGGCTGTGGAAGAAATGTCGCCGCGGACCTGCCCCCGCGGCCCCGCGGGACCGGCCGAGCAGGGCAGGGCAGGAGCCACCGCTCCTTTGGGTAGCAACTTTGAGAGCGCGGAGTAACTACCTAGCAATGCCCGCGTCTCAGAACCGCGGGGATGTGTAGCATCTGCTTGTTGGAGCGTCCCCACTTCTTATAACTACCTCTCTGCGCAGGCACTTCATCATATGCGGTGCATTAAGATGGTTCTTTTTCAGCTTCAGCTGAAGGCTTCTGAAGTAAAATATAAAGCCGTAATGAAGTGTAAAATCCTCTGCTCCTCAACTCGGTCACGGTCAGTGATGCGGTGCAGGGCTAGCAGAAAATGCTGGCCTGCCCGCCTGGTGCTGTCGTCTGCCCATGAAATCCAAGAGGTGTAATGCCGTTCTCGGGTTTGAATCGCAGTTTGGATTGCCGGTGATGACTTTCAGAGCCTGTTTTTTTGTAACCTGATATGATACCAAGCTATTCTTTGGTGGTCTAGTGCAGTCTAGGAAAAGAAAAAGTGTGAGATTTTGAGTATGTTACCATTTACTATGTTTATAAACTGTACTTGAAAGAACATGGGTTTTAATCATCTCTATAAGCATAACTTTTTTTTCTAGGGATAACCTATATTCCTTTTATTTCCCCCCATACTTAGAAAATACAGTTGCATATGTAAGTATTTTTAAGCTACTCAATGTGTAACTGTCTTGAATATATGAATATATAAAGGCCATACATTATGGATACTGATTCTGTTTCTTTGTGCTACAGAGTGCACCTTAGAAGGATTAAATTATTAAATTATGCACATTTACATCAATGATGAACTGTGCCTGGAACCATCCTAATGTTTCAGATGTGCCCTATGGACTTAGCTTAAAAGGGAAAAATACTGATTATTGCCTGGATCATATCATCCTATCAGAAGAAATTTGCATAATGAGCAAAGATCAGCACATAATTCCCTGACCCTGAATCTTTTAAAATTATGCCTTTTTATGCTACTAGGGAAGTTATTCCAGGAGGAGAGCAAAGGGAAATGTAAAGCAACAATAGAGGCCACGTTCCCCTTTAAGTCTGTAGAAACTGAGTAGAATACACTACAAATGAAAACCTCCCAAATCTTTTCCCCTCTATTCCCATTGTACCCTGCATTGTACCCATTACATTTTTCCCAAGGCCAGCCCATTCTGGAACACATTAAATCCTCAGAGAATGACTTCTCCCATAAATTGTCTGGCAATTCAGAATGAGCTGAATATGTGGAGAACTTGTGTTAGGTTAAAAGCAAGAGTAAAGCTCTCCCAAGAGCCCTTCTCATTCTCTGGGACCTCTGGTGAGATCATTGGATATACAGTGTTCAATTGCAATGTGATATTTGTGGAGAAACATGAAAGTGAATTACTGACTCACGCCATATATTCACAAATGGTACTATTTTGCCAAAGTCTTAAAAATAAGGCAGTGAAGGCATTTGTAAGGCATTTCACTTTTTCTGTGGCAGCTCTTTCACATTATCAAAGATTCACTGACAGAATACTTCAGGCTGATACTCTGCTAAGCCAGTTGCAAAGCAAGAGTGCCTTTAACTGCGTGGGATTTCAACTAGTCTAGGCTACTTCCTGTTGTTTACAAGTCATTTTGCTTCAAACACCACCCCCTCAAAAAATCCTGCAAACCAAACCAACAGAAAAACAACCCAAAACAAAACAACAAAACAATAGTTGTACAACAAGTGTCCATTTATTTTTTCTATTAGTAGTTTTAGATAGTCACCAGAGACATGTAGTTACTAGAGTGCAACTCAAAAACAAAACAAAAATCACATGGATACAACTGGTATCATGGATAGACAATTAAGTGAAGCAAGCTTCAAAGAAGTTGGATTAAGGTAATTAGAAGTAGTGACTCTGGGTTGTAACCAACTCTTTTGTATAAAATGAGCTGGAATTACATTGGCATTCTGCCTTACCTGTTTGCATAATGCTGCTTAGAAAGTGGTCACTAAAATCAAGGTCACTTTCAGAACAACTGTTGATTGTGAAAGTAACTAATAAAAGTTAACATTTACATTTTTATTTGTAGAAACACTGACCATCTGGCAACAAATTGCATTATATTACTGCATTTTCAAATATTCTTCATAAATATGAGTAGCTGAAAAGCAGGCTGATAGTCTATCAGCAAGAAAAAGACCCTGTAAAATATCTACCAAGACAATGAGTTTTGACTCATGGGAAAGTGACCTCAAGTGTCGCTTCACATTATTCATAGAAGAAATCATGGGTCATTGTTGGTTATATGTTGTGTTGTAGTGCTTCAGGGATAGCATTCTGCGCTGGTATCAAAATCAGCCATCTGAATTATCCTGAAAATGCTAGTAGCGTTATTCTGCTTGAGTACAGGCCAAGTGCTAACAGATGGAAGTGAAGAGTAGAATAGTCAGCTGGACTGCAACAAAATACTTGCCAGTGTCAAAGAGGATAATAATTGAACAGTTCATACATGAATGAGATGCTGCTGTCAAATACGAGACATTGATCCACATTCACAAAAAGAGCCAGGTATTTAGGAAGGATCTGGACCAAGGTAATAAGGTTCCAGTAGTGATGAACTCTTGAAACTTCTACCTAACTCCTCAAGCAGCAAAAATACATAAATAAGGTAGAGGTTTTATTTCAGAGGCATCACAAGGCTGGAGGACAGTTCTTGGCCACTCAGAAATCTTTCCATATTGTCAGGACTTTGTGCTTGTTTTGTGATTCAACCTAACTACAGCCTGAAAGATACACTTTTCTTGACCTAAATCCACTCAAAGCCCTAACTAATTGTGAATTCTTGAAACATACCTCAGGCTCAGCTGCTTCTTTTACAACAGACAGTCAAAAAAACTTTGGAGAACAGTACAGTGATAATGAGGATCCTCTTTAATGCAGTAATCCATTGGTCAGAAGCATCCATCTTTCACAGAGAAAACATGGGTGTGATGGTCTTTTCTCCTTTAAAGGATACTAACCAAAATTTCTGCACTCTCAAATGACCTAATCTATTATCTATTTCAGCATACAGCATCTTTTTGTTCCAAACTAGGGGCGCCCTGTGAAATCACATTGTCTTTCATTAGTGTAATCTCACACAGAAACTTGCACGCGTAAGTGAATTGTATTAGAGGGAAGGAATTCTTTGCCATCCAAGAATAGCTTACACATTTTACAATAAACCGGTATTGAAACAAAGTGTATACCATATTCACAGAGAAGGGATCATTCTTTCAAATCGTGTCTCCCACTATGACACTGCTTTTTGCAATATCCAGGTTCACTTCCTCTCTGTATAGCCCCATGTGGCAGTAATATGCACAAATCCCACATTGTTAGCAAGTCAACTAGTTTTGAAGGGAAAAATCTGTTGTTACTGATGAACATTTGACAAATAAAGGGGGTGAAAGATAAAGTATATAAATAATTGACATCAAAATTCCTGTCTTTTGTGGGTCAAGTGGTTTCAGGGGAACTGTAATATAGAGTATGGAAAAAAGAACCAAACAGCATGTGGTGATACTGCTTTAATTTTTGTTATAGATTACTTGTTATTTTATTTCTTTTGTTTGGTTGTTGCTTTTTAGTTTAGGAATGGTAACTATCTAAAAATAACAGCAACAAACCACAAAAGAGCAGGCAAGAATATCCTGGTCTTCTTAACTAAAAGTTGACATGATTATCACACTGCCCAAGCAAAGTATAAAAGGCAATGACATTTTTTTCCATATTGAAAAGACTCTTCTTTTTAGGGGAGTTCTCCATTACTGCATGACTAGAGAGGCTGGAAAGTGCCCAGTGTCACTGTGATGGAGATAGGTAGGATGGAGCAACTGCCAAAAGCCACAGTGCTGCACTCTCTCCATTCCAGCTGTGTTCTCCTGCCAGCCCCTTTGTGTCCAAGCAGTTGGCAGTCTCAGTGCTACATAATTGGTCCTGCAGACTCAACAGGGCAGCACAGTTTTAGGCCAGCTTATGTAGATTGCTGAAGTAGATTGCTGCACCTTAAAAAATGTCAGCTGCATACAGGTGTAATTTTAAATCCATTTGTGAGTACCTCAGACACTGCATGTGAAGCAAGTGGGACTGTTCGTACTTTGGTAGCATTTTAATCAAACAATCTTCAGTGGAAGTGGTTTAAAAATATCAGGGATGGCGTTGTGTACAGTGGTGGGATCTCAGGAAGATTCTCAGCAGTTGGTTGCAGGAGCACAGTACCAAATTCTTATGGTATCAGATTCATTGGAGTAACATCTGTGCAGGTCTACATCAGAGCACGTCTTTCACCATGAAAACTCATCACCAAGCTGAGAAAGAAGATAAATCCTACAGGTGTTGTATTTATGAAAGCATTTAAGTATTCGAGGCTTGCTTACTTGTTTTGCAACCTGGCCCTAGATGCTGCCATATTAAATAGAATATATTGGCAAATTAGTTCTAACATAAGGCCAAAAAAGTGGAAGAGGAAGGACTCTTTTTTTTTTCCTTGACCAGTGTCATGGCATTCTAAGAAATTCTTGTCATTAAACTCTCCACCTCCAAAGAAAACCCAGAAAAACACCAAAAACCCCCAACACTTAGTTCACCACACATTAAACATCGAACCAGGATATGGTACCTTCACCAGACATATGTGTGATCAAATATATGCTAGAGTTTGGACCAGAGAAGAACTTAACATCAGAATCTTGTGAGGTAGATAAGCTCTATATAATATTGCTGTAAATGGGGTTTTGCCATTTTACCCTTGCAGGTAAAGGTCACATATGAAGAAGCAATGCATGAAGACGTAACTATCCTTTGATTCTAGTATGAAAGTAACAAATTTTCGTAGCAAATCCTGGATTGGGGGGGAGGTGTGTCATTTTAGCAGAGGTATTTCAGCTGTAGTTTTGCAATCCTAATGTTAGCCCACAGTTGTAATTTCAATGAGGTGTATGCCTTTATGTTGACTTTGTAGACTTTGTATTTGGGCCTGAATCCCAGTACCCCGTCACTGGTGACCTTCCACCAGCAATTACTAATCTAGTATTCTTACTTGCTAGCAACCATAAATTAGAATTAGCTTAAAGAGATTTTTAAAATATATTGTCCAACCCATGAGGAATATATATGAAAAATGTTCCTACTGGACAAGCAGAACCTACAGAGGCAGCAATTAAATCATAAGACTTAAAATAAAAACTCTTATGATCTACACCATTGTCTCCAAATTATATGATTAAGGAGATACTAAATTATGCATTATCGTGAAAGAGTACAACTACAAATCTTAACTAAGCATATTTTTTGTAGTTCTATTCATTATACTAATGTACAGGCTTATATTTAGCAGCTTTAGAAGCATTGCAAAACAGGAAAGCTACAGATTACAACCCATATGGGTATGCTCAGGTTGGCAGCAGTGATTAATAGTATCTCCTGGGTTTGTTTTTTATAACCAAACAATATTTAAGATAGATGTTAAGGTGATTTACGTCACAAAGGATTCAAACACTGTACTTACTTGAACAAAGTATACTGCATTAAAAGGAGTGTTGAACAGAGTAACATGTATTAGTTCACTCATTATCACAGGAAAAACAGCTAGGTCTCAGGTTAAAATGGAATGTCTCGTTTTGTGGCACAGCACCCTGAATTTACATTATACTTAGCCCATTCTACCTAAATATCCTACGAGATTTCCTTTCAATAAAGACCACATTCATCCAGGTCAGCAGGATTTCTGTCTTTGTACAGTACTAGTAGTTTTAATAAAATGACAATAAGGTACTACTTAATGGAAAAGTGTGGTTCTACAAGAATTTTAACATTGATGAGGGCTCCTTGGAAAGCAGTGATCTACCACTCTTGTCATATCTGGTTGCCTATTCCCATCTTCTCCTTGGAGATGATGATATAGCTACGATGAACCAGGTAAGGGGCCTGATTTTGCAAATACCTCACATGACAATATAAATATTTGTTTCCAGCTAGGTAATTTCCCTCAGTTTAGTTCACCTGGCATATGGCAACAATATGTATCTGAAGGTGAGGAGCAGTAAACACTTCTTTGGAGATTACTTTAAGATAAACAACATTTGTAAAGTTGGTTGAATCCTTCCACTTCTAATTCTGATGTTTTGCTCTGTAGGAGGAGAGGTCTAGAATGCCAACTATTTTTAAACATCTAAGTAAACCTGAATAATTTGTCAGGCATGTTAAAGTGTTGAAAGTATAGATTATAAAGCTTTCAAGTAAGAGCTCATTGATGCAAATATTTTTCAATGTTAATGTAAAAAATGCATTCTCAAGCACTTAGAGTTACTGGTCAATTTTAACATTTGCTTTGCTAAATGTTAAGTAGATTGCTAATGGGCTTCTTTCATTCTTGTAAGGAAAGTGGTGCAGAAATATTAACATCATAACAATACACTAGTAAGTTGTGATTAATGTAGACTGCACAGTAACTCTCTCAACCTAGAATATGAGGTTTGTGTTAAATTCCTTTGGATTTAATCCAGATTGTTCAAAGGCTGAATTTTGGGAAGTTTGCACATTTAGTACAGTTTTTCCTGCTAATGTATTTTGGCCTGTCTGTTTCTTTTAAGGTATCATCTCCATCTCTACTCTCTTATTCCGAGTACCTTTGTTGTCATTTTTTTACAACTTGTAAATGCTGCCAGAGAGACCGATTATGTCTACATAACTCTGTGTGTAGCTCTGCACACAGGTATCCAAGCTAGTTGTAACAAGCTTAGCTAACTGGAATAGATAACATGCTCTATTAATGAAGCTGTACCTTCTGGGATCTAAGCTGATACATTAAAAATTAGGCTGAATATTACTTCAGGGCAGTGGATGATTCTTAGCTGACCCATGTTAAAGAGAAGACTGTTTAAATTTTGGAGGATAAAGTTAGGATGCAAGTTAATCAGTCTACAGATCCCTACACAGAGAGGTCACACTGGAGGGTTCATGAATTAACAGCAAGAGGTATGAAATGATCAAATAGCTGAAACCTGAAGCTCAGACTTTAATGATGTATAAGATGTACATTATTAACAGTGTTTGTAATTAAGACTGGAAGAGCCTTTCAAAGGATATGATGGATTCTCTGTAATTTGAAGTCTTTAATTAAGACTGGATGTACCTCCGAAAGATATTGTCAAATTTGATGATAAAAGAACTATCAGGAGAAATTCAAAGGTCTTAAACTTTATGAATTTTTTATCACATCAGACTTTCTTTTACAGCATTCATTCATCTAGAAAAGTGGAAAAATACAGTGGACATTTATAAAGGTCATATAAATAGGTTTCTCATAATGGCAATTGAATTGCTTTCTGTTCTGCTAACATAACTGGTTTTGGAACCATCTTGAGACTTCTCAGGAACATAGACAAAAATTAATTTTTCCACTCTAAGCATGGGGAAGGCAAGTCGGGTAAAGTAAAAGAGGACATGCAGAGAAGAAGTAGGGCTGAAATGGGTCACATTTACTGCCTCTTTTTTTCCTGCCCTCATTCCACATAGCAGTGACATGCAGAGAAGAAGTAGGGCTGAAATGGGTCACATTTACTGCCTCTTTTTTTCCTGCCCTGATTCCACATAGCAGTGGAACTTGTAGCCAGTACACCCTGACCTTTCTGGCAATATTAGGCAACCAAAGTGTCTTTCTAGACATATAGCATAGCTAGAGGAAGATAATTAAACTACGGATGTTTTCCTGCCCCTTCCAGTTTACTGCCGAGGCAACTGCCTCTACTGCTAATGCCTGGAGTTGGCCCTGACTATACCAGTGAATCATTATTCTGTTCTTGGGCTCATTCAGAACCCCACCTTAGTAACCATTACGAGGGCATCTATAATGATTATCTGCAGTACAGCTTTTAAATCAACAATTCACAATATTGCCTAAAGACTTTGGTTTTTTAATGAGTCTTTATGAAGTTGCAAACATCTATACAGAGTTGTATATCAACTGACAATTTTTTTTCATATACTCATACATACAATAGATATCCTTGGCACATATGAACAGTATTATTTTGACTCACAGGAATGATGTATTCACAGAAAGATAAATGCACTCAAGTGTGCTTTCTAAATAGCGCTACTGAAAAGCAGTAGATGTAAGAACAAAAAAATATTCATCCATTTAACATGAGATACTTACCATCACAAATGCTTCAGAGAACACTTCAGCAGTTAGCATATTTCTGGCATTTTTTCATTTCCAGAAAACATGGCAATTGATAGATCTTTTTGCTATCTAATTGTCAACAAACATGGAGCCTTCAGTTTCAAATATTTTCCCCCTTTTCTGCTACACAAGAAAAGAATCTATCTCCATCTCCTTTGTAATATATTTACAATCATAAGGGCAGCAAGCAAATAAATACACAGACAAAGCCCATCAAAAACCAAGATGAGTCCAATTGCCTGTGCTGAACCATGCCTGTCCCACAAACATGAGATTATGTCTGGCAGCCAGGAAGGCAGGATAGTATCCCTAGTAAGCTCTGTAGCATTCATTCTTCCTCCCAAATCCACATGGTTTTGCAATATGCCCAGAAAACTATCCAAGTTCCAGCTGTTTCAGCCAGAGCTCATTAGGTTTGTGACAGATAATGCACTGCTGCTGCTGAGTTGATAAGAAATTACTGAGAATTGTTCAGAATTTTCCTGACACTTCTCTGTAAAAGTAAATGATTTATTGATATCACTTATTGACTGGATCAAAATGTTTGAGGCAAACACATGAAATCTCTTGAAGCTATGACAATAACTGAGCAAATTTCTAGTCATTTTATGACTCATATCTATATTCCTTATCCCCTTGGCGGTTCACTTGTCAGGGGCAAGGTACCTAACCTTCTCTTGACTTCGGATTCCTTAATAACCTAATGAAAGGTGGTTGTAGAGAGGTAGGGGATGGTCTCTATTGCTATTCCTTCAATGAGAGGACCAGAGGAAACGGTCATAAGCTGAGACAGAAGAGATTCATGTTAGATATTAGGAAAGATTTCTTCACTGTTAGGGTGGTCAGGCACTGGAATAGGTTGCCCAGGGAGGAGGTGGAGTCACCATCCCTGAAAGTGTTTAAGAGGTGTCCGGATCTGGCACTAGAAGATAGCATTTAGGGTTAGGGGTTGCTGCAGAGTGGCAGGTTAATTGTTGATGATCTTAGAGATCTCCTTCAACCTTGATGATTCTATGATTCTATGAATAAGAAAATAAGAAATTTTAGTCTGCTGCTAAATTAGCATGAGTGTTTTGAATATAGTAGAAAATAGCACAAACCTCTTCAAGCAGTTTTACTATCCTTGTTCTACCACAGAAGAAACCTTTTCTTTAGGCTTCAACAGATTAGGTTGCCTGGGAACATCAAAGAGGACAACTTAAATAAAAAGATATTTTATCTCCATAATTAGAACACCTATTATTAAGAACATTAAAAATCAAAAGACTTGCCTTCAAAATATAAAGAATAGAACCACAGTCAGAAAAAAACGAGTATCAGCAGTTCCATATTTAATTATATTGAACATTAAACAATTTAAATATTTCAAAGCAAATTCAGCTTTGTTTTGAAGTGGCAAAGTTTTCTGAAACCCCAGTGTTTCAAAATTTCCATCTGTGTCTAATGGCCTGTCCTAAAAAACCCAAAAAGAACAATAGGAAGGGGTGCTGAGAGGTATGTCTCCTAAGTCATCTATCTCAGAATATGTTAGTATACAATAAGCATGTCTTTCCCTCCAAGCTATGGAAGAACTCTAGACAGCAAGGTGAGATACAGATTGCCAGTTTAGATATGTGGTTGTAGATGGAGTTGAATCCAGCGTCTGGTATCTAGTCCAGAACTATCGGAAGTGAAGCAGAATCTATTACCTACTTCTCAGACATTAAATTAACCCCTTGGTCATTAAGAATAAAACAAATCAATGTCTATTTCAGTCTTGTGATAATAGAGTTTGAGATGTACAACACCCTTTTAGAAAATCTGTGTAAAAGATACAAGCTTGTCCATATCAGTGGGGCTTTTGTAGCATCAGAGGTTTGGTGAAATAATGCAGTACATCAGTCATACACTGTAATATTTTTAAGGTTTTCTTGATATGCTGCAGCAAATTCATTTTAAAAATGGAACATTAAAAGAAGTATCCTACTATAAAAGTAGTTTATTTCCATCCTAAAAATAGCATGAGACTGCAGTTAAAAGAGTAAATGTTGTGATGAGGTAATGTATGACTATCATCATCACTATTTTCAAACTCAGTTTTATTTGGGACTGGGAGATTTGCTATGTACCCTTCAATGACAACTCTATAAACATATGAGGAAGAGGCAGGAAGAGGTAGAGAGAAAGAGAAAAATGTTGAAAAGGATTCTTTAATTAATAAAAATGCTGAACTGTAGGAGGGAATACATTAAAAATCAGCTATAATTAATACACAAAGCTGTATGCAGTTAAATTTATGAGTTGATTGCTTTAAATATAGGACAGTTTTGTTCACAAAGGTGTAGGTGGCAAATTTGCATTAGCTGTGGATTTTGACTCAAATTGGCAAGCAAGGGTGAATCCTAGTTCTAGAAGCATAAGTTAAAAATAAAAATACCCAAACCCCAGTCTTCCTCATAGGCAGATTTCTGTTGGGATTACTTTTCAAGCTGAGTACCACCAAGTGAAGGAAAAGTGAGGTAGCATGTTCTTCTGGAACAGGAAGCACCTGAAACTCAAATACTCAAAAAAATACTGTTATTAATTACATTGACTTTTCCAATCAGCTCTCTGAAGAGCACTTTCACATTTCTTATTCTGAAATTCCAACCAAAAGGAACCTTGCTTACTATAATGTTCTAAAAGTGAATTTCCTGAAGAGAAGCTTATGCTCTCTACTTATGTGGAGGCCTTTGTATGTTGGGAACTTTGTCTTAGTAAGCATTTGCTAACTATACTGCAGTTTTATTGTGGACTTTGAAGCTTACTAATTTAGCACAGAAATTAATCAAATTCATTCAGTTATTGAAACAATGAGTGAATTTCCAGAGGGTTTGTACTGTGCGGAAATAAGGGCACAAAGCCAAGTTCCTTTCTGTCTGAAGATAGATACTGTTGAGATACAGCCTTTCTCAAGCCTTCATAGCAAACCCACCAACAGATATTGAAGAAATTAATATCTATTTTGCAATTATTTTTGCGTACAATTTTTTTCTGCCACTCCAATCAGAATAATGAAGGATATGTCTAAATACGTACGTAAGTGTAGGATTTTTTAATACATTTTTTAAATTCAAAATTACATTTTTTCCCAGCATTTTACTTTTAGACCCAAACATGCCCTGCCATTCCAAACTGACTTTTGAAGTATTGCAAGTAAAGTCATATCGCATATAAGGTCATAAAGTCCGTGATCATAGAGCAGTATGAGAAGATTTTAATAATCACTTCCAGGAAAACAAAATCGGCATTAAAAGAGAGGTCACAATGTATATCTTTTGAAAAAAATTATTACCTCACCAAAATAAACTACCACTCACAGATTTTCATACTTATTTCCTGCCATGTGATTTCTCTGTCAGACCAATCGCTCTATTGTTCCCTTAGAAATTTCCCAGTCTAGTTTATACATTTGGTAATAGATGTCTGAAACGTGCTCCATAATGCTACAGTCTTGAGAGAGGGTGCCTCAGAGCTGTCAGTCTAAAGGTAAGGATCTGCATTCAAACAATAAGCACAAGAGCAAAACAATGGCATTAACAAGCATAAGTAAAAATGTATGAGATGCTGACAATATGTTCCATTTTAAAATGAATGTATTTTAAAATTTCCTGTAGCATGAAAAGTGGCTTTTTCCTCTCCCCCCATGCACCCCTCTCCCTTCCCACCCCCAGTGCTAGAGAGAGAAAAATGCTGTGGATGGTGTAGAGATCAAGTAGTTTTTATTCCAATTTCATAGCTCTTATCTAACCTTCTTGTCTTCTTTTCCTCAAGGGTCCTATTTTCCAACATCATAACATCTGCTTTTTGTTTCTTGACCTTGCACTTTCCCACTTTCTCTCTTCCCTCCAGGCTATTCGCTTATTTCCATTCCACTTCCTCCTCCTCACCAGGACATCAGCAGGGGGAAGTGCAGGTTAAGCAGAAGAGAGACACTCAGTGTTAATAGTCTTGATATTTACTTGGCATTCCAGACAAACTTCTGCATTCCCTCCTCTTACTACAGAAGCCAAGTGCTATGCAGTCTCAACTCAGTATGTGAAAAATGCATTTTTTTGACAGTGGTTCTTTTGCTCTTGTGTTTCCCCTGACCTCTGTAGGCTTGGTCTAACCTTTTAATTCCCATGTGAAATGGCATACTCTTGATACTAGACAGAGCACCATCTCAGCCCCGGTGAATTCCCTTTCTTTGCTCAAAAGAAAAGAAATGCTAAAATTTTGTAATAGACTTTTTTAGCATCGAATTTTTATTTTTTTAAAGAAAATGCACTATTTTAGTTTAAAATTCAGCCAAAATCCTCCACCTGAGGCAGACACCTCCCATAGACACTTTTCAGTGCTGAGGTTTAAGTTCGGCACTTATAAAAAAGTGCAGATAGAACTCAATAGTGTGTAACCTCACAACAATTGAATATAATAGAGACATAACTGTATTTGTTTAATGAATTAATTTCAACTTTTCCCCACTTTTTCCACAGGTTTAATTGCAAGTTAGTTTATGGTCCTTCAACTACAACAGCTGTAGGGATAAAGCTGGGACCTGATTGAATTTTTCTTGGCTTTTTTGCTTTTTAAAATGTGGATACAAGACACTAAAAATTTATCAGTCATCTACAGAGAAAATACAAATTCATGGGAAGGTCATTGCAAGAAACTCTCATTTCAGCGGAAAAAAACCTTTACAGAAAACAAGTTTTCCCAACCAGTTATAGATCAACTTTTGTTCATTTCAAGGTGATTACTTTCTACCTTACAACATTTAATGGTAGAATAAGTGTAATTTATTTCAGCCTGTTGTGAAGGGTATAGGTGTTAGTTGCAATAACATATGTTCTAGTGTGCTTGCTTTGCAATACCAAGTTCTTATCTAAGTTTTGCTCCTGTATCTGAAAATAAAAGGAATGTATTTAATAAATTATTTAGTAAAGAGGCAGAATAAGGCAGAAAATTGCATGATAAATCAGATAAAGGCAAAACTAAACATTTAATTAACTTTTTTCCTTCTTTTCCATTAACCTTGCTGAATATTTTGTCCCTCATTCTGAGGTAAATACATGACAAAGCAACATTTTCAGAATTTTTGCTGAAATTTGTGCTCTTAAATGAAAGAAAAATGATAAGCATAAATTAGGCTATCAATCAATGCTTTTTATGGCAAAAAGATATTTTCTATTAATTTGGGAACTGATTGGAAGATCTTTTCTGGATATGAAGAAAATAATTTATAGCTGAGAATGTATGTCTCAAGCTGTGGTTGATTGATTGATCAATTGATTTTTAAACATGAAAAGGGGAAACTTACTTAATACTTAATAGTGTTCAAAATTGGAATAGTCTATATCAATACAGTGTATTGTATTTATATTTAAAGTTGTATATTTTTACTTTGGGAGGCAGATGAATACTCAAAATGTAATCTAGTTATTCATCTGAAAGCTATGAGCATGCCTAGACAGAAATAGAAAAAAAAACCCACCACTTTTAAAATACTTTCAAATTTTTACCTTACTCCTTAAGGAACAATTATATTGTTTTAATAGTCATCGAGAAATGAAGTGTCTTTAGCCATGCATTGAGTAATGCAACTTAATTTGTTATGAGTCAGATGTTAAAATAAAATTTTCGAAATCTTGCTAATAAGTGAATCAGGAACTCCCTAACTGAAGATGAGTATCTACGATGCTTAATCAGCCTTAGAAATTGCAAGACCAGGTTTGTGTTCCAAACAAATTTAAATTGTGACCACTGGCACTACCTCATGTTGGCAATGCTGATAGGAAATTAATGTTTATGACAGTTCTTGGTGACTGCGTATCTCATTTTCCTTAAGAGCTCTGAAAGTCAGACTTGTTCCTGCTGTTGCCATTGAGGAAACAAATGTCCTAGCACATCAGAAGCACCTGCTGTATGTAATCAGGCAAGCAAACCAGTAGGAGCATTCCCCACTCGTATGACAATCATTGGCAACATGCATGACATCATCCCTAGAAATCTATTGCCAAGTGGCTACAGGAAAAGGAAGCCTGGGTCTTCAAGGATCTTTTCCCAGATCAGTCATCTCAGCTCTGCCCTTTGCCTTTACCCTTTACCTTCCCTGTGGCAGAAACAGCAAAATTCAATTTTGCCTGTCCTGCTGAGAATTCATGGTCTGCTCTGTCTGAGTGCTGAACACATTCATGAAGAATAGCATCAAAGTATTGAACTAGTGCATAACGAGTCTTTCTAATCATGCCTTTGTCCTTCATTTCCAATAGTCAACAGCTCTCAGAGGTATGAAGTGTACAAACACATGAAGAGCTTTCATAATTCGTGTTTATTGTGAATAAAAAAAATAATGTGACATCTCCCTGGCAAACTTACATTGCCCTCTCCATTCATAAAATATATCCAAAAGGTTAATTATACAAAAAGAAGATGCAGTTCAGCATTTAGACAGTGTATTAGTACATTAATTAAGTATTAATGGTCAGGGTCTGTAGCACTTCTGGGGGATTAATGACCAGCTGGGAGAGTTGGTGGCCCAAGTCTTTTCCACAAGTCATTTATTGCATCTATTTGTTTATTTTCTAATAAATGATCCTGAGTCAAGGTCATTACTGACAGGTCACTTGTATAAAAATTAAGTGTAGCAACAACAACCCCCACCTTGTTATGTGTTTATTATTATGGAATATTTATCCAAAGCACAATACTCTATCCATGCTACTTCTTGTGACAGCCAATATTTAAAATGGTAGGAAAGCAATTGCATACATTGTTTAATTCGGGGGGTTTTGCCACATAAGGAAGACTGCACAACATTTTTCTTCCTGCTCACTCTAATAAAAAGTGGGGGAAAAGTCAAAATCTACCCTTGCATTTTTTTGATATAAAGTATCTCATCTTTTTATATGTAGAAATGATTCAAAAACCTATAATTCATAAAATGATTAACAAAATTGTCACCTGTGGAAACAAGCCAGCAAAAATCCATCATCAGATGTCTCCCAATTATTTGTTCTCCAAGTTGTGTATCCTGCAAATGCATCCTATGATATGAAAATTATAGTTTCCTTTATTGAATGAATGAATGAATGAATGAATATGAAGCTGCAACTTTTACTCAGAGCTCTGGTGTCACAAAGTCCACAATCAGGAAGTTATATCAAATGGAAAGGAAGGCAAAGCAGCATGCACTGTCTAAAAACTACCAATCTGATAAATATCTATCAAAGAGACTCCTCACACCTAGAGATCTTGCCAGTTTGCAATTTCAGCACTTTTCTTGGGTAAAAAGCTAACATGACTCTATTCCCAAAATTTAAGCTCCTATAATCATCACAAACGTGTTTGAAATTGTTTAGTTTTTAGATCCTACTTGATGGTGAGTAGGATCAAGAGACCTGATGTTTCCTTGATAAATGGAAACAGTATGTCTTGGGTTTTTTTCATTATGCTAATTGTACAGAGACTAAATTTATTTGCAGATATAAATCTAAATATGATGTGCATCTTAGGAACACCATTTCATAATATTTTGCTGCTGTTAAAAAAATTAATTTTAACCTTACATAATTCCTAATTATTACATGAAGCTTTACATTCCCACTTTCCAGAGACTGTACAAACTTCCCATTCATTTCTGGATGTAAATCTATGCAATTGTTTTCTTCTGTAGTAATATGTGACTTAGGACCTGTCTTTCCTCCTTCTGCCATGTTTTGTATCATGACAGCAGAGATTTCTGAGCCTTCCTGTGCTAGTTGCAAAAGCAGAGTAGCAAGATGATGGGATTTGTTAGGCAGTCTTTATTTGGTTAAGCATAAAGCCATGTAAACAAAGCTTTTTCAACTCCCACAACTGAGCTGTCTGTCTTCACTGACCCTGTGATGGTCATGATTTGGAAACCTCTGCACCAGGTACTATTCCCTAATGCAGACTTGGCAACAGCTCTTCCTGCTAGGTAAGAAGATTCGATGACATTTAGACTTATGTGTAGGTTCCGCTGATAACAATAGGCCCAAAAATGTCCAGGTACTTAATATTTGATTAACTAATGTTTAATAATTAACTGATGTTTCAATAATTGATCAGACCAGATGATCTCAGCAAAAAGAATAATATGTGACCAACACTGGAAAGTGGACAATGTGTCTTGACTGTAGTCAGTGTTAGGGCCTTTGACAGTGCTTCAATGTGTGCTTTTTCTCTTTGCTTTCTTTTATGTTTGTTAAAATGCTTTCCCAGAATAAGAAATCAGCTTCCTTCATATCTATAAGAAAATGTTTTAAAAAATGAGTTGACAGAGCTCAGATCTCCTCAGAGGCTGAACTGTTTTGACTTCAGAGAGATACTAGTAATGGAGCTTGAAATTCAAACACTGCATTAAAATATAGTGGAGAGTCTCCCACCTTTGTTAGGTTTTCTTCATCTCTGTTTTACACAGAAACTTCCTCTGCTGTGATTCCAAGTCTCTTTGCAGGCAAGGCTTTGTTTCTGTAAGCTGCTATTATGCGCTGACAAGCTAAGGAAAGCTGTCAGATATTTTACTTTGATGTCATCCAGATCCAAACAGAGAAGCCTTCAGTACAAACAGATCATTATAATTTCCTTGCTGCCCTTTGCCAGTGGTCGGTACATGTACTAGTGGAAATACACAATCAGAATCTCATCTAGTTTTCTCTGGTTTAGTTCTTTTTGAATTTCCTTTATCCCATAATAGATGAGAATGAAGTATCTATTTACTCTTTTGGTCATAAAGTTGTAACAGTATTTTACATATTTGGCCTAATGCTGAGTCTTCTAAAAGTCAAATATTACCTTGTTAATAATTTCTCAGACATGTCCAAGTTTTTAGACTGTATTTGCAGAAATTGTATATTCAACCAATGTTTAGTTTCTGGGCTGAAAACCAGACACATTTCCATCTAATTGCTCAGTGCTTTCTGTTTAGTTTTTATCTTGTGTTTATATATTTATGATGTCCAGTTGCACGCTGAATCCAGATTTGACAAGGGTTATTTTTAGGGTCTTAAGATATTATAGTGTACACATACAGTTCAATATATCTTTGTTACATAGCAGTTCCCTTTATATTTTAATTCTTTCCCCAAAGCTCTCCTTAAAAATAACATGAACAGAAACAACAATCAGCACTGATAACTTTTCAAATTATTTTCAAATAAATATTTGAAAACAAAACAGTGGAATTTGGCATTCTTCATCCCACTACTTTGCCTCTTATATGTTATGGCCTGCTTTTCTGAAACATATATCTACACTAGATTAAAACAAAACCCAGTAGCAATCAATGAAACAAACAAAAATCCACAAAAAAGCAGGTTGAAAGAATGTTACTTTAGATTTATAGTTAAACACAGTCAGGAAATTCAGTGTGATGTTTGCTTGTGCAGTCTCCATTCGGTCTATATTTGCATCCCATCTGAGGTACTCTAGTAATTCATGGTTCCAATAAAAAAAATATCCTATGGAATGATGTCAATAGAAGTGCATATTATACTTGCACCCATAGAGGTGTATTCAGTCAGTGTAAAGAATATGAAATCCAATATTTCTGAATTTTAAGTGCTTCCCTTGCAGCCTGTGTTAAACTGATCCAAGTATTGCATCATTAGCTGACATAAACCCATAGGAATCTTCCCCATCTGTCTTTTCCCGGCAGAAGGGAAAATCTCTGTTAAGGAAGAACTACTGTGCAAAGAGTCAACTGGCCTGTTCTACACCTGCTAATAACCCTCCCCAGAGACAAGTTACTACTGTTTCCATCATACTGGAAGGAATGGTGAAGGAATCTCTGCCCTAAGAAAATCCTTCTGAGTCACTCAGAATGTCTCAGTGCTGCTTCTCTCTCCTGTAAGGCAGAACCAAAGGGGGTTGTGGCACTTGCAAAACAGTGAGTTTTTCTTGAAGCTGGGAGCCAATACTGATGTAAATAATATCATCTGGTATAAACGTGGTCCAATTTATTAGTTTCTAAGAAAAGAAAAAGACGAGCAGAAAAATCTCCATCATATCCTATAAGGATAACCTCTTAGGTTTATAACACAGGCTTTATCATATAAGACACATAACTAACTATATTAGTTGACATCCAGATACTGTCACAGGAGGAAAGGATTCTGTTTAAGCCACACGCATTGAGCTGATTCTTTTACATCATTGTTCCATGCCTCCTGGCTGTTCCTAGGATGACATGTGCTACTGCAGCTATATTGGTTGGAAAGACAGTTCTGGATATAGTGGGTAGGCTAATTTACTGGTTTCATACCTGCAGGAAGTTTTGGAATAAATGCAAGTGAGAGAAAGGCCATAACACATTTCAACCATTCACATCATAACAAAAAGCCAAGCAGAACATCTTTATGTGGAAAAAAAATCCCATTTGGTTTTGGCTAGGATAGAGTTAATTTTCTTCTTAGTAACTGGTACAGTGCTGTGTTTTCAATTCAGTATGAGAATAATGTTGATAACACACTGATGTTTTGTTTGTTACTAAGTAGTGCTCACTCTAAATCAAGGACTTTTCAATGTCTCATGCTCTGTCAGTGAAGAGGTGCGCAAGAAGCAGGGAGTGAGCATGGCCAGGACAGCTGACTTAAAGTGGTCAAAGAAATATACCACACCATAGAATGTGCAGTGTATGGAATGGAGGGAGTTGGCCAAGAGCCACTGATTGCTGCTTAGGATCAAGCTGAGCATTGGTCCGTGGAGAGTAAGCAACTGTGTTGTACATCGCTTGTTTTAGAGGGTTTTTTCCTAACTTGCGTTTTATGTCTCTCTCTGTTATCTCCATTTTTATTACAACTATTGCTAGTGATAGTAGTATTAATATTATATGTTACTTTATTTCAATTATTAAAATGTTCTTGTCTCAACCCATGGGTTTTACCTTTTTCTGATTCTGGTCCCTGTCCTACCAGTGAGAGGAGAGTGAGTACATGCCTATATGCTACTTAGTTATTGGCTGAGGTTAAACTATGACATAGGGAAGCTCCTTATTTTAGCAAATCTAATAGATACATGGAATTTCTCATATTATTTTAGATGTTATTTTTAATATCTATACTTGTCTCAACCCATGGGTTTTACCTTTTTCTGATTCTGGTCCCTGTCCTACCAGTGAGAGGAGAGTGAGTACATGCCTATATGCTACTTAGTTATTGGCTGAGGTTAAACTATGACATAGGGAAGCTCCTTATTTTAGCAAATCTAATAGATACATGGAATTTCTCATATTATTTTAGATGTTATTTTTAATATCTATATATCTAAATAGATATATCTATTTAGATACATTATCTATATCATATCTTTGTAATATAGAGATAGATAGATAGATAGATAGATAGATAGATAGATAGATAGATAGATAGATAGATAGATAGATAGATAGATAGATAGATAGATAGATAGATAGATAGATAGATAGATAGATAGATAGATAGATAGATAGATAGATAGATAGATAGATAGATAGATAGATAGATAGATAGATAGATAGATAGATAGATAGATAGATAGATAGATAGATAGATAGATAGATAGATAGATAGATAGATAGATAGATAGATAGATAGATAGATAGATAGATGTTCTTTAGATTTTATCTGATTATATCTGAAAGGGTTTCTTCCTAAACAAATTAGTTGTCTCTAGCTTCCTTTAACAATTATGATGTAAGCACTAGCAGGACAGAATGTGTTTTGTTTGCCCTTAAAAAAATATCTTGTCAAAGGTTTTCACTAGGTCATTATTTTAGAGATAGCAGTGAAGGGTCATTTGTTTCCTGGTAGAAAAACTGGCATAAAAAGATGTCTGTAGATCCCATTTGTGCTAGTTTTTTTAATACATCAGTGTAAATAAAACAGTATGATTAAAAGTCTTACAATATAACAGTTCCAAATGATCAAAAGCAAGGGAAGGCAATAGGTTTATACTATCCTTTAGCCTACAATTTAGTATCAATGAATATCTTTAAACTGTGATATGAGCAAAAGTCCCTCATTAGAAAGCTGAAGACATGTACTTTGACTTTGTGAAAGACATCAGCTGCTTGTCTGGAAAAAAAGAGCTCTGACTCTGAAGCTGTAGTGTATAAAAGGAAAAAAAAAGAACATCCACATGAAGAAAAAGTCTGCCTTTTATATGTCTGTCTAATGTTTATGCATTTTCTAAGGGTATTTACAGTAGGAAATACTGTGAATGCCAAGTCCAGCAAGACACAATTAAACAAAATAAATAGAAAAGCTGATACCTGCAAAATGGAAAAATATACCTAGCTGCAGGCAGCAGCAGCGGTAGAAAACAATTCAGCTGGCAGCAGCTGATGCCAAAAATTCCGATCTTGCAAATTAACTCAAATTTCAACATTTTGTATCTTTCTGTGGCAGTTCATAAAAAAAATAAATTAAAAAAATGCTGTATTACCAGATGTGTGCAATCACTTGTTTTCCCCTTATTGTTGGGAGGATAGATATTGAGATTTATAGTAGCTCTTTCTCTCAAATCATTTCAAATCACAAATTCCTTAGAGTGCAGAGATACTATATTAAATGCACAGAGCCCAGACAAAGCTGTCAGTTGATTATGGGAAGCAGCCAAATCTCTGACATTGGTGCTGCATTAATAGAACTCTGCACTGTGTTGAACATATGCTTCTCAACAGGCAGTGTAGTACTGTTTACAGCAAAGACATGGTGCAATTATTTGCAGAACTTTACTTTTGCCCAGAAGAAAACGTGATCATTCTGTTGATAGCCAAAAGAATTCTGAGGTTTCAGTACTTTGAAAATCAAGCTGGTTTACTCCCTTAGTACAGGGCAGCATAATACAGATTTAAGATCTTAATTTTAGGTACATATTAAAGCATCCTGACTTCCTTTATTTGCCCCATTTACTGAAGGTTTTCAAATGCTTCATAGAAACTGGGATCCAACGTTTCTGAAAGACCTTACCAACCTATTTTAAGATCTAAGTAACTCGAAACTGATTAAGTCATTTAAAATATAATAAGTGTACAAAAGCACAAATCTAAGTGAAACTGATGTTTTAATCTATAAAGCAGGTTTAATTCACCTTAACAAGCAAAATACCAACAATTCTGACTGGCTACAGTTATGAAATCCTTATTCCTAAAGTAGGCACCAGACTCCCTAGATGACAGTATTAGTTTGACTTTTCTCCTCTCCATTCTCTATCAAAGAGCTTTGTTATTGTTGTTGTGGGTTTGGTTTTGTTTGTTTGCTTGTTTGTAATTATTTTTAAATTATTATTCCCATTACAACCTGTAGTAGCTGTACCTGCCTTAGAAACAACTGCAGATATTAAAATACATCACAACACATAGCCTGCTGTGCACAATCTCTGTGGGGAAGGATTTGTTTTAAATGAATTCTTTCTTTTCTTGATGACAGAAGGGCCTCACTTCGTGATGTGTCTGAGGACGTGATGTGTCACTAAGGATTTAGAGACCTCGTTTGGATTCTGCAATCTTGACTTCCTTTAGCAAGAGGTAGAGAGTCCTGCTTTCTTTCAAAATATCGTGGTGAGATGTCTCTTTTAAGGGGACAAAACCACTCATTCAGAATGTTGTAAACACTGACTGTAGTTTTTTCCTTTGTCTAAACAGATACAGATCTGTAGCTGTGCCCTCTTGGGAGAGTATCATAATCAGTGAAGAATAGGGCTCTCAAGCCTTTCTGTTTGAGTTCTGTGGGGCAGCTTTAAGAAAGAAGATGTGAACTAATTTAATAGTTGAGAAATTTACATTTGAATAGAGAAAACTCAGTTTTAGTTCCTACTCCAACGATTGTTAATAGAGAGGATTCTGAGGTACAAATATTTTACACTTGTTTACAGATAGTAACCAGAATCTTGCACCAGCTGCTCTTGATTTTCTGTCTCTTTCCAATGGTCAGTACTAGTGCAAATGACTAAAGCTCCTTTTTTATCTTTCAATTTCAACTCACCACACAGCTATGTTCCTGTCCACAAAATGGGTGAAAGCTCCTAGACTTTTTGTGATAGACGATGGAGAAACAGAAACTGACTGTCCAAGAGTTTTAGGACCTATTACATTGATATACACACTGAATACACAAATATGCATATTGAAGGGAAATGCACATTGCAAGGCTGCTACAGCAAACTACATTGTGGCTTCATCCTGTTCTGTTTAATGAAAGGTATCAATAAGAGCATGTCCTCTTCTACATCAAGAACAAATGCAGAGCATTGAACTTTAAATTGCCGAGAATCTAGTTTTACATCTGAACAAGGAAACACTTTCTTGTCCTGAAACATGAGAACACTGCATCAGGGAAACACTTACTTCAAAGGCTCTATATCAAGCCCAGAAGGATGGCTGTGCCATTCGAGCAGGATATCCTGTCCAAATCCCTGCTGAGTGGTTGCAGTAATGAAAATCTGGAATAAAGGGAAATGGGACATTTAGTCTAGTCTATATTTTTTGGCATCTGAGTTCTTTCATCTTGACATGGATAAATGCCTAAGTTTATTTTCAGCTTCAGAAGGTGTTAATATTTACATCAAATTTCCATTACCATTTTCTTATCTATCTGTAGAAATTTCATTTAAAGCTTTTCTTCTCCTACCCAGCACAGAATAATAATCACACTAATTAAAAATTAGTTTCATTTTTTTCTTATTTTTCCATTTAAACCTTTCTCTGTAGTACCTGTGTAGGAAAAACACATTGATTTAATATGCTTTATTTTTACTCATCTCTGTTTCCAGCAAGATATCATGAAATTAGCAGTTGGGAAACTCTAGGGAACCATCCATCTTTATCAGTTTCAGAACAGTTTCAGCAAACCCTGGACCGCGGAGAACTGCTGATTACTAGAATCATATTCACTCTTATAAGGCTACAGTGGATCCCAGCTACTTGTCCATGTGTACATCTAAAATTAAAAAATAAATTTGCTTCCAATTAAATTTCCAGGTCCTAGTCCTGAGGCCCTTTACATCTCAGGTGTCTGAGCCTGTGCATAGACTCATTTTTGGAGTTCCACTTGATGTAGGAGTAGTTCTGGAAAGAGTTTTGTTTATGGAGAAATCATGACAGATATTTTAAACATGACCCCACAAGGTATGGCAGCCTACATATGAAGTCATCCTTCAGAATTTTAGCATATGTTGTGCCTTTCATGCTATGCATCTGCATGTGTTATGTCAGGAAAGATATATAAGCTCCTGAGCTTGAAGGGTTTGAAATGTTACCCTTGATAGGGCCACACATTATTTCAGTCATTGTGAACTGGACAAACACAACCAAACAAAACCCCAAAAGCGAAAACAAACTAAAACATCTCTTATAGAAGCAAGAGCACTACGTGTAAGTTCAGACCACAAGATTTGCAATGAGATCATAGCTGTCTCCCCCAGACAGATACAGTTGTCAGCTGAGGAACGAGGACATAAGTTGCTTATGGTCTTAAAGACCAGGAATCTCTTTCTGGGGTGGTATTTTAGCAGAACTAATACAGCTTGCTATTCCTAGCCATGTTCCTATTTCAAGCAGAAGTGGAATGCTTCCTTTACAGGATTATATCCTACAACTTTACTTTCTTTTCATTAAATTAAACGGTACCTATAAAGTCTTATTGGTCTTTTTTGTTGTTGTTTTGATTTTGTGTTTGAAGTCATATTGTGTTTTGTTGCTTAAAAATATTTTAAAGGACTAGTTGCTGTCAAACATGAATTTATTTATCAATACAGAAGCTGCAGAAACAACAACCAATCTTTTGACTAATACACTGAAATTGAGAACTTTGAAGAACATAGCTCAATTTCCTGCAAATTAGTTTTCCTGTGACTACCTTTCAGCATTTGGTTCACTTGAGACCCTTCCCAGGGTTATACGATTAGAACAATTCTTTTTTTTCAATTAGATTTATTTTTTTAATCAAATTTTATTCTTAAACACTCTTACAATTTCTTTTTTCCCCTTTGGTCTCTAAAGAGTAGTTCACATCTTCAGAAATTTTGGTCAGCTGTGTTGAGTGGATGGATTCATCATTCAGTTTTTTCTTTTCTTTAGAAAAGAATAATACTAATTCAGTGTATGGATCATTTGCTGTGGTGAATTCAGACCTTATGTCGCTTACTAAGACTGCGAACAATTTTATCTGTCAGCAGACATATGCATACTGCTTTAATGTATTTGTTGTATGAACAATGTTTCTATAAGAAATTAACTGTAATATCCCGTTTAGTGGTTTCAGTCTACTTTATTATTGTATCTGCCTGAACTTGAATTGTAGATTAAAATCTAAAGGAGGAAAAAATGAGTGTGGAAAATTATCATATCTAAAGCCTTAGCATTTTTCCCTCTTTTATTTTTTTTTCCATATATATTCCATCTTCCAGGATAAAACTCATACAGTGTGTGACTAAAAATAAGGCAAGTAAACACTTTTCATCTCTCTGTTCTTTTATATTCTCTTCTTTCTATTTATGGGTTTAGGGCATAAATCTCAATTGATATGTGTATGCTCATGTTTTCTAACAACATGGTAGCTTTATTCTCCTCTTCCTCCAGCCTGAGAATCCTTTTCCGTAGAAAGTTCTGAAAATTCTTTTCAAGTATATTTAATTACTTTCAAGAAAGTCACATACGTCCAATTCTTATTTAATGGATAATTTTCCTTTGGGCTTTCTTTGCTTTCTCTGCTCACCCAAACAGAGGTGAGCAACCAAGGAAAAAAAATCCAAACTAAACAAAAACAGAAAACAAAAGCAGGCGGAAATGTATTAGGTCAAATGGAAGAAAAATGGTTCTCAACAGATGTTTCATTGACATTTACTCTTGAATAGAGGGCTGATAATTTTAAGGGGAAAATCCCTGGGTCAATCTGTTAATTAAGGAAATATGCTTCTATTCTTAAAATAAATGTTCAAAATACCCAAGTAAAAAAACCCAACAAACCAATAACATCAAAAAGCCCAAAACTTATTCTAACCCTGTGTTTCCTTAAAAATATGATGCTGATGCCTTAGGCCTTATACTTTCAGTATTTTAAAACCTGTTTGCAAAATCCAGCCAACTGGCATTTGTTCAGAGCATGTTAATTATGTCTATTGACATTTAGATGGGAGATTAGGAGAGTAAAACTCTGCACTGCTCTTTGTGCACCATGTTTTATTTTTAACTGGTTGCTTGAGTATTATTGAGGAGGACAATCTGTCACACATTAGTACTGTTCAGTAAGTAATGTATCTCAGCTTCACGTTCTTTGCTGTAATATAAATAATGCATCAAAAAAGTCTGTTTTTGTCACTCTTTAGGCTTTTGATCCTTCCTAGTCAAAGACTAATACTAAAGAACATTTCACTTGGCTGTGAAAATAAAACAGAATACACAAGCTAGTGAGGGGGGAAAAGAAAGAAATGGAAAACAGAAAACTTGAAACACAATACTCCTACTAGCATGTTGAGCACAGTTCAGAAGAACCAGCTGATCCTCCCATCTGCCAGACAGGTCCTACCAGCAGTGTTTCAATTATCAGATGGAGGTTCTCTATGGAACCTGATAAGTACAATAGAAAACTTTGCTTGTTTCCCCTTCCTGATTTTTCTCCAAGCATGAGCTGCACCCAAAAATAAGTTTGAAAGATGCTTCACTGGACAGAATTGTAAGTTTGAGCAGAAACATATTTTCAGTGTTTTAACATTGCTCATATTTATACATACAGATATATTTTAAAAATATATAAAAATGTATATCATATTCATCTTTTCTTCCTCTCCTCTTTCCCCCAAACTCACAAAAGCTTCATCAGACCTTCAGCGGTGCTTTGTAGGATTAAAGGCACTGTTCGTGAGCCATCATGAAAGAACCATTCCTACCTGGAGCATTCTAATTAAGGTTTATTCAATTATTTGTGCCTGCCAGAAAGCCCCAGTTACCACTAGAAAGTGAAAATGAAATCCAGATGAAGTAAAAAGATTAATTGGGTAAGATTCATGAAGTGTTAAGCATATTTTAGGAAGTTAAAATAGATCAGTGTAACAGAAAATTGCCATATGTTGTCATTGATCTAATATTTCTTGGGAACCTTCTAACTGTGGAATATTCATAGACTTTTCATCCTTTGGATCTTTTTCTTCTTGCAGCATGCAAGGATGATTAGAAAGAAATAGAAGAACTGAAAATCAGAGCCAGTTTCAGCATGGTGTGCTGGCCAGAGTTCTTTGGAGCAAAGAGTATACAGAAATGAGAATAGAAAGAAAATCTGTTCTATTTAGAAATCCAGGATAGGACTTTGGAGGCTAAGTCGCTTTGCATAGATTCTCTTATATTTCAATAAAATTTGGGATTTTTCTTATAGAATGTTCTTGTCCTACTGGAAATTGCATTTTCTTGTTTGGTTGGTTTTGGTTTTGTTGATTTTTTTTAAAATCATGGTTTGGTTTTTTTTGAAGGAAAGACAGCATTTTAATATTTTCATTCAAGCTTAATCTGAGAATGAATATGCCAGTCAATGAACAAAGGTATAAAGATGCTCGGTTAATGTTTCATACTTGCAGGTACTTTTGTAGTAGAGTTCACACCCAAGTATTTCTGTCTTGCTATTATTGGACTCCAGCAGATGAGAAGGGAATTATTTTTAAGAGCTAGGATAATAAATCTTTAACAAAACTTTGAGAAATATTTGACAGACCATACTGAAAAGAAAATATCAATAAAGAGTAGAAAAAAACAGATAAAAGGAAAAATCCATCAGGATTAAGGATAGCCCTTTCTGCCATTAAGCAATCCGAATTTCAGCATAACAGTATACCTATGGTGATATGTATCATCCATGACTCATATCGGATTATGAGTCTAAAAATAAGTTGACACAATCTTTAATTGCTTTTCTTCTTCTTCCTGTTCCCAGATTACAGTTGACTAGGAGGTAGTTTTCAAAGAACCTACAGGATAAAACTTCCAGTTCCAGAAAATAGGCCCCTAAGCTCTCCTTATTCTGCATAGGTAAAGGCTCAAATTGCTCTGCAAAAGACAGTCATTTATGTTATGAAAATAATAGGGTTTTTTTCCTCTCAAAAGGAATTATTTGACAATAAGGTAATAACATACCCTTTTACAATGTCAATGTAGACAAAGAATGAAAAAATAGTTTGGCTCAACATTCACCATGTATTATTCTCATACAAATTATTTTCAAAGCCGGAATAGCTTGCCATTACACTGCCTGTTATTGCTCTAAGAAAGAAGGTTAAACCAAACCATTTTGTCTGGAAATCCAAGTAGAAACTACACAAGAAGGTGCAGATCTGGAAAAAGAGTAATAATATTGTGGTTTTGCCATACTTAGAACAAAGCTAGAAGAACCAGAAAACACTCTTATGGAATGTGGCAATGGTGAAAAGGTTAGTGTTTCATAGAATAGAATCAACCGGGTTGGAAAAGACCTGAAAGATCGTTGAGTCCAAGCCTACCATGGTTGCTCGAACATGGCACCAAGTGCCACATCAGTGTCATCTTGAAAACCTCCAGGGATGGTGAACCTACCACTTCCCCAGGCAGCCCAAGTGAATCAAAACCCTCACTTAACATTTATATTAAAAAAAATGAAATAATGCAGTTAGAACTCCCTTTGTTCTGTAAGGATAAACTGTAAGGAAATGTGTTTGGTTAATTAATATAGAGCCATGTGTAATTGTCTTGCACATATTTTTATGGAGGAGACCATCCCACTTGCTGGAAGTACTGTACAAAACTACATAGAGGAGTCATCACTTAGGTCCAATTAAGTCTTAGGAGAAGATGAGTTTGTTAATAGAAATCTTTCCTCAGTGCTAGTGATACAAAAGGGGCAGTACTACTACCATGTTAAATCCACATTTTAAAACAATAACAGCATAAACCAGAGAAGACTTTAGGAAAAGAAATAAATATTAATGTACTGTTTCAAAAACACTTTACCCTCACAACCACAAACCTTTTTCTGTAAAATGTTTAGGTTCCCATGACAATTCTGAGCTCTGGACATGCCTTGGCATTACTTTATGAAATTTTAATTAAGTGAAAAGGAGAATTTGTTCTCTTTTATATTATTTCATATCTCTTCTTAACCCCATGCATTTATACGTTTTCTAATCATAAAGTTATTTAGAAATAGTCTGCTTTGACTAATGATCTTTATAGTCACAGGTTAATAGAGATTCGTTTCTGTGCCATGATATGATTTTAAGTGAACTAATTGTACTTAGAATGGCCTTGTTTTTAAAATAGTACCCAGTTTGAGGCTAACAAGCAACATTCTAAATGCTCCTTTTTTATTATGAGTCATGAGCAAGGTACAACAAGGAGACATACACCTCAGACCTCACGGGCAGTGACCCAAGACTAGCTATTACACTGATCATTTCCTGAAGGAAGAAATGGCAGTTTAAACAAGCAGGGTCAGCTTATATGTTGGTTTTAGACATACATGCACACACATACACACACACACACACACACACACAGAGCTTAGGAAACTATGGTTTCACAAGCTTGAAGAAAGCATCAAACTTCATGAGAAACTTTCATATTGCTGGAGAGTTTCAAGCCTTTGGACTCCTAAATCATGAAATTGGGGTTGTCCCAGTAATGATCCCTGTGTCCAGATATAGAGATACAAATGTGCACCAGCACTGTAAAACCAGTGGAGAATGTGACTTCTAAATCAAAGCTACAATAAAAAGGGGGAAAACTGAAGTGTGTAGGAGGGAAAATTGCACAGACAAATCTTGTTTATTCTTATTAAAATTAATGTTATAGTTAGAGGTCTGTCAAATTATAAATTGCAAATTTTAGTGGGAAGAGACATAATTTATTGCTTACATTTCTTATAAAATAATGCTATCAAGAAAGGTTGGATGAAACCAAGAAAGTTCAGATCTTGTAAACAAAAACAAGAAGCACTTGAGAAAAATCGCAGTTACATACACAGTAAAACAGTCCTCCAAACTAATACTTAGCTTGGGGCTGCATTTCCTAGAATGCCTGGAAAAGCAGTTTTTGAGATTCTGGTTTTAGAAAATCAATGTGATACCATATTAAAAGGCAATTGAGAAAAGTAATTACTTTTATGGGTTTGAACAAAGGTGAGGCTAAAAATAAAAATTTTATTTTCTCTAACATCTACAGTATAGAAAAACAGTATACACTGAGCAGAAATAGGCAATAATGGATTTTAAAAATGGAGAACTAAAGCATTATATATTCAGTAACAGTCAATACAGCCAGGTTTTCCACAGGAATCCTGACTGTAACCAAAAGCTCATTCTGAAAGTCCTGAGTCCTATTTCACAAAAAAAACCCACCCCAATTTGTAAGGCTAATGAATTATAATATGAATAATTTAATACAATGCAATACTTATGTCTGATCTGTCTTGTATATAATTAAAAGTGATGGCCATTTTAAATTACTGAAATAAATGGCACAGTAATATTTTCTTTCCTTAGGAACAAGGGTGGGTCAAATTCTTTGAAAATTATAATTTGCAAAAAACATTTTTCTTCTTTTAGTAATGGAAGGGTACACACAGTTGAATTTAAAATTATCTGTTAGTGCTGATCTCCATTTCTTGCAAATCAACTGTGATGTATATATTCAGTCTACTTGAAGAAATATTGAATGCCTCTCACTTTGGAAATCAAGAGTCCACAACAGGATTTCTGTTTCAAAAGACTTGGTTCTCCAGCTCAAACATTGCAAAATGAGTCTGATTCAGTGAATACTTGAATAGGATTCAAAGAAATGTGAATAGTGATGTACCCAAGCAATTACAATTAAAAAGGTCTGCAGAAAGTATGTTACTAAGTGTTGTGTGTTTGCACTTGAAATTAAAATAAATATACTACTAGAGTAGTAGTGGTATGTGTTACTATATATTTCCACACACATTTGAAATGTCATACACATATTTGATAACTTAAAAATGAAATTAGAAATAACAATAGTGATCTTTTTCATAGTATTTGTGTGTAATAATTATTTAAGAATAAAAGGGGCCACATACCAGTAAGACACATTAAATACAGAAGAGTTAGAATGTACTGAAAAAAATTTAATTAAGCTTATTTTCCATTTGCTTTATCACAGTTTAAGGGCACGATGACTAGTAAAGGTCAAAAACACCATCAGGAATCTCTGATTCACCAATTATTTGTGGAATTTCCCATTTCAGGATAAAAAAGGGAATGTAAACATTTACTTAAGCCAGAAAAATTGGTAAGATTTATACTTAACTGGAAATTATACTCGAGAGGAAAATTGTTGTCATGGCTAAAGAACATTGGATCTCAAATTGCTGTTTTCTTGGTCCAAAATGTTTGGGATATAGAGTCATCTGGAAACTGGATTTCCATTCCATGATTCTAATAGAACATTAAACAACAATAACATATGGTTATAAAAGTAGATCTTATTCAGCTACTTTTGGAAATGTCATATGTGAGTTTTAAGTAGGAAATTACTCTAAAGCAAAACAAATAACCATAACCAAGATTTTTTCATAAACCCGAAGTCTCTTTTGGAAGCACTAGTGTAGGATCACTGCTTTTAGCAATAAAAATATTTCAGTTTCATTCAACCACTACTAAGGCTTCCAGTGTTGAGACAGACTGTCCATGTAACTGCCTTTGAGGTAGGGTTTCAGGCTTAACTGGGCTGTTACTCAAACCAATATATCCACTTCAGCTGTGCTGCCAGTTTTCCTACATTTTAAAAAGCCACAGTTGATAGCATTAAGATGATTTATTTTTTTCATAAATAGAAGCAGGGAAGTTTTTGTATGGAATTTAATTTGACATAAGCAAATTAATTGTTGAAATGCTGGTAGAGAAAAATATATAGCAGCTGGCCTACTACCTAAAATGATTGGAGGAAACACTTTTTATTCAAAAGAAAAAAATAAATATATGATTTTTTTAAAATTCAGAATGTCTGCACTATTTTAGGGAATTATTTTAGCTCAGTAAATGAGTATAAAATTAAAAAGTAATAATATATAGCAATAATAGTATGATTCTATAGCAGTGAGGTAAAATTGACTAAAAGATTTGTGCAGTCAGGAAGAAGTATGCCCTGGACAAATGCAGTTAAAATATTCATATTAAAACAAATGTAATAAATAGATAAAATATGTAAAACTTAGACCCATCACACAGAACTTTCATTTCCATGTCAAATTAAAATCTAAAATATTTTATAAACATAATACCTTTAATAAAACATTGCAGAAATAAAATGCATGTATAGAAAACTATTTGTTTTCAGCTATTAAATATATAATGGTTTCTTTCCTACATAAACACTCTGTATGTATATCTAAAGCAAAGATATCACTGTCATCAGATTCCACATAAAAAATTTCAGAGTTTTATAAGAATGTACCAAACAAAGCATTTTTCACATATAAGAAAGCATATAATAAAAGAAAACCAGACCTTCACCACTGCCTATATCCAGAGCTCCCCCACCTCACCAATGCAAGCTGCACCTCCAGTTAGGATGGATAGGGACATAGTTTGGCTGCCCCTGGTCTTACAAACATAAACATAACCATTGTAATAATCCTAACTAAGAAGAACATTTTTAGTGTTTTTAAACAGAGGTAACATCAAATTTTGCAGGATAGAGGTGACGACTAGGACCGATGATTCCAGTGAGGTCCTGTATCTATCAGCAGAAAGCTCTTTGTGCATGAGCTGTCAGCTTGGTGTAAGATCTTCTCTACATTTACCATGACAAGGGTCTACTTTCAAGCCATCTGAGTAATAATGAAAGGAGAAGAACCTTTTTGAAATTTAGTAAAGAAACTGGATAATAGAGTTGATAAAAGGTTGCTCTTAAGGCCAATTTATACAGTGGTTTTATGCCTATGTGCTTGAATTTGACAGGGTTTAAAAGCAGTTTAAATGGAAAACTGTTTTGATTTGAGGGTGAGGGTTTTTTTGTTTCGTCCTCACATTAAAGGAAGATGTTAAATCAGGCAAGAAAATGATATATTTCTTTCCCAATTATTCTTAATTTTCTTTCTAACAGCAACTTGTTCTTTTCCCCTTGTGTTTGGAGGAAACTTTCTGATGGGTGGAAGACTGACCTCTAAACTAACATTTCCCTGTGGCCACTTGACATTTAAGATAACTGTTTTCTCAGAGCCAGCCATCCTACACCAGCTTTAGTGAGCTTCACATAATGGAACTGCTCTAATCACAGGGCTCTGCAATCACAACGAAGCTCAGGAATACTTAGATGTTTTTGAAAAATTTTGATATTTACCATTGGTAGTGCTTTATTCTGAAAAGTTTCTGAGAGAAACTGGGATCTTGATATATGCATCCATACACTAAACAAATAAT
>NW_008656966.1:0-30261 GCF_000695815.1 Acanthisitta chloris | reverse complement strand
TTATTCCTCTCTGTAATTTAACTAATCCAAAATAATATCTGTAGCTAACAGATGGTTTTAATGATTTCTTAGTTAATTAATACTGTCTGCCTAGACTGATTCTATTTTCTTACCTTGGGAAGCGTGAAGTACCAGGAATATTATATTAAGTACAAAACTTTTTGAAACACAGTAGGTTTATTGGATAGCTTTTGAGAATTTTATTCTATATTCTACTGTATGTGTTTGTAGGGTTTTTTACCCTCTAAAAGATAAAGGTAAGTTGTCAGTCACAGAAAGATAGCATGCTGTTAGTAGTGTGTTTAGAACAGAATAACAGCTTTGTACTGACTGTGGTACTCAGCAAATGGGCCAGAGCCCCATCCATCCCACTGCAGTGTCTCCAACAGCAGCCAGTAGAAGCAGATGCTTAGGAAAAGAACATTATAAATATGGAACACAAAGGGTAATTCTCTTAATATAGCCTTCCTTACTCCAGCAATTGCCAGTAGTTTCCTGAACTTGCAGCTGAATTCAGACTATTGCAATTGATAGTTATTAAAGTGTGTAAAATCCATGTATTTGCATAATACATTTTTAACCTCTGTGAGCCTCTGCAGAGTCAACTATCTAAGTATGCAGAAATATGGGGAAGACAGAGGCTTGCACTCTGCTTTTCACCTTTGTTTCTAGATGCTGTGTGCTTGTTTGGAAATAGCAATGATGGATTCTTTGAAGAGTTAGCACAGGTTTAGATCATATAATCTCAGAATTTATGCATATATATAATTTCTAAAAGGTTTTATTTAGTAAAAAGTTCAAGTGTAGTGTACAGATAGCCAACATTTCATCTCAGATTAGTCTCAGCAAATAGTAACAAGATATATATGTAATAAATGATTGACATTTTGCCAGAAATAACCATCTATTGTGAAATGTGATGTTCTAAGATTAAATTTAAAGTTTCAGACCAACAGGCTAACTTTGCTGCTTCAGGTTAGCAAGGATAGATGATTACCTTGTAATTTCCACTATGATGTTTTCTTTTCCTGCCAGACAAACTTATTTCTGTAGTCGCTGAGGAGCAGCTCCCATGTCTCTTTCCCACTTCCCTATTATTGCTCTGGCATTTTCTCATTTAAAAGAAAGCTTAAATGGGAGTTACAAGAGTGAGAAAGTCAATACCTAAGGAGTTAGGCACACTCAAATCAGTTAAGGCACTGATAGCAGATTCTGTGCTCCAATTCTTTCCCTGAACTGAACCATAGAGAGTTTGGAATGAGATCAGTGCTAACTTTTTTTGTTTCCTTTATTTCTTAGGATTTCCTAGAGCCTGTTCTATGGGTTTAGGTCTGGAGGATGATTCTGTCAGCTCAAAGATAATCTCTTATGCAAATATATTTTACTTTTATGAGACATGCAACTACCATGCTTTTCGAGGACAGATTTTCGACTACCACAGAAGTATTTGAATACATTGTGCCGGTGGCATTTAAGGTGCTGAGTTCACTGGATTTTATGCTCTTTTTATATGAAAGAGTTCTTTTATCTCCATCTCAAAATGGATTTTTCTTTTCATGATTGTGTTTGTTTCCTCTAAAGCACTCTGTGACACATGGATAGCAATATCCTAGTCAGGACTGGATGGGATTGTTTTGGTGCCTGCTATGTATTAACCTATTCTTAAAATCCTTAGAAGATTTGCAATCTGTTCATAGTTTCTGACAAATGTTACAGAGTACTAAAAGTTTGGCTTTAATTATTTTTATCAACTGAAACCAGTAATTTAAAATAAGATATATTTCCAGTAAATGGGGTTAAGCAAGAAAACAACAACAACAAAAAAAAAGCTACTAAAAAACTTTGAGCTAAAGCTGTATTTCATCACCACTGCTGAAAACATTACGAATTTTTTTTTTCATTCAATACCCTCCTGGGAGAAAACTTCACACACAGTTGGGGCTTTCCACTTCAATTTTGATAGATGAAGCTTGCAAAATATGGACACAATTGGAAAACCATTTAATTGCTTTTTATTTCCATATTTTTCCTATCAGAAAATAGGAATCAGAATTAAAATCTAAAATTGGTACTGATGATTTAAGTTAAATTATTTTTGATATTTTGTAGTCACAGCAGTAGTCAGTTATTTATCATGTTAACCAAAATCTATACCTTAATATCCCAGCAGAAATGTCTTGTATTTCAGCTGACCTATGTTTTACACCTCTTCATGGCATTATTAAATTTTATTCTTTTTTAATAGAACCATTTTATAAGAAAAAAATATGAAATTTCATTACTTTGATATGTAAATTTCCTCTCACACCAACAGTCAAGTCCAAAGTAGTCACTCTTTCAATCTGAACTGCATTGTAACCCCCTCAAAAAAAACCCTAAAAAACTCCCCAACAAAACAACCCCAAAGCCAAACAGAAAGATTTTGACAATCTTTTCAACATCAAGGTAAAAAAGGGTTACAGTGAAATAAATTCCAGGCTTAATAACCTCACTGAAAGTATTCTGACAAATCACCACCAGTATCCAGCTCCCCAGCTCCACTGCTCTTGGGAGTGTTAAGTGCCTGCTGTGATGGTAATGACCAAATTACCATGGTATCACACTACAACGGTTGTAAACAACCTGATAGCCTCAGAGATTGACTGTGTCCACTATATTAGTTGCCATACTGGCCTTGAAGTTGATCTTGGATAAAAACAGATGTTAATTTACAATACCCAATAAAAAGAACCAGTGCAAATCCAGTCCAGAATTTTATTAGACAACATCCAGAGCAGAAGGTACAGTGAAATGTACTTTATGTTGCATGTAAAAAAATGTATTGATTGGATATTTAACAGGAACTGTGAAACTGGAACTAATTGCCGATGAAGACAGGTTTGGGCTGGCCTAAGAAAAGGGAGATGAAACTGAGCTAATTTAGGTGGAATCTGTCCTAAGGTGAGTCACTAACTCTACCACCCATGTACTAGTTACTGGAAAGCAGATGTGAAAGAAAAAGTCAACTGAACAAGAGGAAAAGTATGATTTGTAGATCACCTAAACCTCTGGCATTTTGCCCTCAGAGACACACAAAGCATATACCTGCCTGTCCATAAACAGCTGAAGTGAACAGAGTTAGTGTTATAGACATATCCACCATAGTCAAAACCAAAATCTTATGGCTGCAACAAAAGTGTCAAGTCCTGTTTGGTTTGTTACCTCTTCATAGTATCAGCAAACAGAGTATGCATTCTTGGAGAAATATGCCACTAGGTTTGTTGCAGCCTAAGCAAGTGAGGCTTTCAGGTGGAGACTTGTGTAGTAAACTAGCCTGGAATTAGTCTTTGAAGGAAAAGGTTATGACAAGACACTGTGGAACTAAAGCATATCTAAAAGGCAAGTGCAAGACAAAGATTTGACCAATGGTTGAGAAAATAAGAAAAGACCAGAAGATACTCTTCTGTTTAGTCGTTATAAGCTGAACAGACTACATTAAGCAATGCATGCCTTTATGTAGAAAATACTTAGACACGAAGTTGGGTTCTGTCCTGTCAGCTTGGCATCAGGTGTCCATGCCATCCATTTGTCTTTGGTCAAAACCAAAAAGTACCAACACAAGCTAAAGTCTCTAGGGGAATAATTGATTCCCCCACTGATAACTGCTGTGAAATAGGTAAAAGCAGATGTAAGCAACAAACTTATTACCTGTCACACAAGTTTCTCACCATAATTATGTTCTATATGATGTATACTAGTGTATACAGTATAGGTATGATACATTGCTTCCCATTATTTACCATTTACGCTACAGTGTTTGCTGTGGAACCTTTCAGATACAGCATGTCTTGCTGGAGTTTAAGAGCTGAGAAAGACATTTTGAAATATCCAACCAAATCAATGTATACTAGTTTTTGTGAAGGGATCCAAAAGCATTTTGGGGCTTTACATTCTGAAACTGACTTGCATTTCACTGAGAGTTAAAATGTTTATATTGTAAATGATTCAAAATGGTGTTCAAATTATAAACAAAGGTAATGTTTAAGAAAAACTGATGGAAATGTCTTGCATAGAATAAACAACCAGTAATAACAACATAAATTATAAATAGATGGATCCAAGATAAATACACTTAAAAAGAAAGAAACTAGTCATTGGAATTTCCATTACTTTTAAAATTTTCCATGCTTTAAAGATTAGTCAATGCTTTTGTTTTCTCAAAAGTTCTATGGCCTAATAGGTGGAAATATGACTGAAGACTACTTCTGGCTCAGCCAAGCTAAGAAAATTTTGGGGCCCTTAAAATAGCAGTAGGATCAGTAGTGGAATCACTGTATAATGGTGTACTCTACTGGCCTTTAATATCAGAACTTTGGTTTTCACAGAAGGGACTTCATAGAAGATATCCTCAATAAACATACAGGGACTTTTTTCATCCTATTTCAACTAGAGCAGCCAATGAGCACTTTTACATTTAAATATACAGTACATTATGGTTATTTATTGTCACATTTGACTTATTTCCCTAAAGAGGAAAAGTCCAAGGACCATTTAGCTTTCTATGGTGTACAAAAAACAAAGGATATATTTTCCAGGGCCCCAGATATCTATTACCTAACACTGAAAGTGGCTCAGCTGTGATAGGTTTTTTTCTAAAAGATGAGGATGTGTTGTTATGAGATGCTGCAGTAAGAAATTATCTGAATAGAACTTCCTTACAAAAACTCTACTGAGAAATACATAAGCCTAATGTGAATAAATAGGCTATATCAGTCTGCATTGATAGAACTAAGAAGGCCAAATCACTTCTGCTTCTTGATTTGTTTGGCAGTCAGAGACCATTAATGATATCGAACACCAAAGTAAGTAGTGCCATAAATAAGATTTGAATTTTCTCTCATTCTCCTTTTCAATAAAATATTTGCTTCAGAGAATACCATTTCTATCAACTGTCATTATTATTAGAGAGAGGAGTGATTAACTGCAATGCTGGTGAACAAAATCATCAGTGGTGTGTAGAATGTAGTAAAGAATTTCCTTCCTCTTCCAAGAAAAAACCCAAGGGATTTTACACCTCCACCAAAATATATGTGAAATTAAAGGTCTGAAATAATTCATCACTGAAAAAGCATCTAAAAATTACTTTGTATATCAGCAATATCATGTGCCATAGAAATAACTGATAACACAGGCACAAGTCTCAGACATTAGTATTCACATGAAAATCACTTCATAACATAAAACCAAATTTAACTTGAGGGCTATATGATTATCGTTTTCATGGTGACAATACCAAAACACAAAGGAAAAATATAAACATGTATTCCCAAGATTCACTTACATGCTAGTATAATGTTGTGATCAGCTTGGAATGGAAACAAAACCTACTACTAATGATTGCAAGTAGCACCATACAGCACACAGGTTTCCTGTAGGAAAAGGCAATCATTTAAACAAGCACTGTAATTAGAGTCTTTTCAGTCTCAGAATACAATTCCTTTTTAAACAGTATGTCAGACACACAAAAAAAAACCCCAGTAAAATCCTATTAGAAAGATAGTATGGCACTAGCAAAGGAATGCTATCCAGGAATAAAAAAAGGTGAACATTCCTTGATTCATCCTGCTCTTCTGCTGAGATGACCACGTTCATGTCCCCAGCATAAGCCCTGAGAAGTCATACAAAAAAGCCCAGCCTGGGCAGGTAAAATGCAAAAAAAGTCCAAAACAGTTGGCCCATCAAATTTGCATTCATGAAGGCTTTGGAGAATACTGCCTTCAGAGAGGGTGTTGACCAGACTGTTGTTCAAGACTGGGGGAAGAGCATAGTAGTTATCACATGCTTAATGACTTAACTCATATAAAAATATGGAAATTCATCATTAGAAGTTCTTTTAACTTGTCAGAGATGGATATAAAATTTCTTTGAGGTCAGTCCCCCAGTCTAATAGAAAATGTCTTAAATATGGTCATGTGGACTGCCCAAATTGGTAAAGCAGAAAATAAACAAACAAAAAGGAAAACAATTAGAAATCTCTAGGAGTTCTTGAATATAAAAACTAGTAAGTTATATAGCTCATACTTCCTCAGTGCAAATAAATAAAATGCTAAAACAACAAATGCAATAAAAAAATCAGACTTCTCAGAGCATAAGCTGCAAACAGATTTTTCCTTTATAACTCCATTCATTTTTCTTTTGCTGTGCCTTTGCTCAAGGAAAATCTGTCCAAGAATGCAAAGAATTCATATAAATGTAGTCACCTTAGTAGCTATATAAAATGGAAAACACAGATTAATTAAAACTACTGGAAATATATTGAAAATTAGAAACCCTTTATAGTAGCTAAAAGGAAGAACCTAGAAGAAGAATACAGAAGAAACATACTTGATACTGTGACATGGAAGGTAATTATTCTTTTTTTCATAAGTTCCTGGTGGGCAGAATGCTTGAAATTCTTCACACAGTTGTTGTGAAGATTTGTCATACAGTTTTTCTGCTATCTAATTGCAATATTTAAGAAATATTTTGAATTTTCAAAAATAAGTGGTAATGGATTGATGATCTCAAATAAGAGATCATTAAGTTGAATCTGGAGTACTCTGTAAGAACTGTAAAAAATGGCCAGTGTGACAGAACACAGTTGCTTATTAAGTTTGGCATTGCAGAAATTAATTTTCAAAAATGAAACGCAAGGGTTAAGGTCACAATGTTCATTTGTGTATCCTTGGACTTGAGAGCCTACAAATATTGCATGGTTTCAGTAAATCCCTCCTGACTCCTGTCCATAATTCCATACATCAATCTAGTCATCTGTATGATTATTAAAGGTAATCTGAAAAATTAGGGTGGGGGCAAGAGGAGAGGAAGCATTTTTCTTAACCATTCAGCTATCTTAAATTTCTAGAAATATATTTATATACTTTTAGTTTCTATGTTATTATCAACAAAGCAATTCATTGGGATTCTTAAAGTGTTTAAGTGTGTTGCTGATTTCAAGGTTTATGAAAGACTTGCTTAAGCTTGTAGTAATTAGAAAATTAGAAAATAAGTAACCAAAAAATCAGAGGGAATCTTTTTACACTTAGCTGTTATAAACCACTTGAAGACATACTGTCATCTTGAAATATTTGCATTAGGAAATCAGTGCCTCTCAGATTTGCTCAGAGCTGTTACACTTACTTCTTCAGTCTATTCTCAGTCAATATAGTATAGAATTAAAGCTGTCTATACAGGCAGTCTTCCACAGGATTTCTTCTGACTTCATCTTCCTTTGATTTCAAGTGCAGAACAGTCAAACTCAATTACTCTTTAAGAAAACTTAAAGAAATTGATCTATCATGACCTATACTGTAGTTCCTCTCCAGGTTCTCATAAAGACAGTATAGAATAATATTTTCATCTTTAAAAAATAGAGAAAATAATGTTGAAAGAAATGGAAACTTGAAATCAATGTAACAAATGGTGCAAATACTGGAATGAAAAGTTTTGAAATAAATCCTACAAAGAAATAATTTTTGAAATAAATCCTACAAAGAAATAATAATTTATAAAATATCTTCACAGGGAGATGCTGATAATAGAACTAAATTCATATACCATAACTAGTCTGGTAAAAATATATTACCATTATTATGATACATTTTAATCATAAATTATAAATTTTGTGTGAGCACTGTTACTTTTTAAGGGAACTGTGTAATAGACTGGCACTGATAAATGGAACAGTGTGTTTCTAGGAAAAAAGTAATGCTGAAAGTAAAAGCTTTTAAAAATAGAGACTTCCTCAACAACTCTCGATAAAGTAATTTTATTTATTTTAACTATTATTCTCTTCAGTGATACCAGAAGTAGGTGTATTCAAATGTGGAAACTGTATATTAGGGAGGAACATTCATATCCTTATGAAATGTTGAATTGAAAAGAGATCAAAATAGTCCAGTAGCAACAGGTATTGTTAGAATACCATCTGATCACACATTCCATGTAAAGAATAAAGCAACAAAAAAAGGAACCAGCACAAAGAGAAAATGCTGTGACCAGGTTTCAGATGAATAAATGGTCATTGGTAGTGTTGACTGAGAAGAGCAATTTTCCGGCATCATAACTCTTTCTTGAGTGAAATATATACATTTGGTTTAGGAAGATGAGTGAATAATTAAAGAGATGATTTTTCAAATAAGGTTCTTAATATGATTTAAAAAGCCTGAGCTTTCTAAATTGAGTGTAGGGAGATATGCACCACCCTATCCTTTCTGTCTTTCACATTGGTTTGTTTTTTGTTTGTTTGTTTTGTTTTTATTTGCATTTTCCACATAAAAAATTGAAAGAACAAGTTATCTATAGATGGACACCCAGAAATTAACAGAAGTGCATTGTTAAAAAAACAGATAAACTTCCTAGCCATTCTCTGAGCAATACTACAGAGTACAATTTGTTCTGAATCAGGTACATACTGATGAAATGAGTTGATTGAACCATTATCAGACTATGTTGCTTAAATTTATGAGCTCTCTTATGGAGATGAGTGTCCGAATTTCCCATTTGCTGGTTTGCTGGCACTGCTAAAGAGAATGCTCATTTCTTTATATTGTTGGATTTAATAGAAAGAGAAAGAAATTAGTGGGAAATTACTAAGAAAATAAAAATGCCTGTATTGTACATGTATACCTGGAATGTTCCAATGCAACGGAGAATAATTGTCATAAAAATTCTTAGATGGGAGAAAGAAAGAAAGAAAGAAAGAGAGAAAGAAAGAAAGAAAGAAATAGAGAAAGAAAGAAAGAAAGAAAGAAAGAAAGAAAGAAAGAAAGAAAGAAAGAAAGAAAGAAAGAAAGAAAGAAAGAAAGAAAGAAAGAAAGAAAGAAAGAAAGAAAGAAAGAAAGAAAGAAAGAAAGAAAGAAAGAAAGAAAGAAAGAAAGAAAGAAAGAAAGAAAGAAAGAAAGAAAGAAAGAAAGAAAGAAAGAAAGAAAGAAAGAAAGAAAGAAAGAAAGAAAGAAAGAAAGAAAGAAAGAAAGGAAGGAAGGAAGGAAGGATATGCTTAGAGGAGATTGCCATTCAGCTAAATATATTTTTGACGCTGGAAATGCCCTTGTGTCTCTCACAAAAACCTTATCATTCCCTTTCTGCTTGTATTTATGACCATGAACACTTAAGGGTTAATCAGCTTTCAAATAACAGAGTTCTCTTTATCTATCCCTTTGTTCCAAGCTAACCAAACAAGGTTTAAACTTGGCCACTGCATTTTGAATTTTGTCTTGTGCCAAATCGTCATTTTTATTATTGTTCCTGGACGTGAATATTAGCCTTACTTTACAAACACAGGAGTCTCGGGCAAGCTGCTTCTATACTGCCTGAACAAGTAGAATTCAAACATGAACCCAAAATAGATTTTCTGCATTGGAGAACCATTTGTCTCATTCCACACAATGCAAACTGAGAAGCAGCATATAAACAGTGCAAATGATTAGGGGATTTTGGCTCAGTCATGAATTTGAATCTGAATCCCAGGCCTCTACTTATTTCACCTTGTGACTATATTTTCTTGCTTTAAATAAAAACAGAGAGAGAAAATAGGAACATTATGCAGGAATTATCAAAATTGGAGTGCAGTGTCTGCTGTAGAATAAAACTAAATAATGCTATGGCAATGTAGTTCCCTGTAAGTATGAGAATATGCTTTGCCACATAGTCTCATTTGGAATTTAAAAGCAAAACTGCAGAACCTGAAAACATTTGTCAAAATCTTCATATTCAGAAATAGTAGGAAGACAGTAACATTCAGTGTGAAGTGAAGCACCTTTTTTCCCAAATTCTCACTATAGATAAAACCTAAAAACATAGTAGAGAATCAATTTAATCTTGTAGGGTCAAAAGCAAAAGTCAGACTCTTCCCTTTCTCTAGCTCTTTATTAATTCAAAATCCTTTGAGATGATTTTTTGCCAGAATTTTATGCCTCTTTTTTTTCCCCTTACCAAGTCATTCTGTTGAAAAAAATTGAACAAAAGGAAATACTCATTTCTTCCTCCAAGGTCAAGGGTTTGCACCAGTATGACATAGAAAAACAATTAACTTTTGGATTTCTGCTTATCTCTTACTTTTAAGTCCATCCAACCCTCAGATATGTGATACTGCAGAAACTACCAGTACTATCCTCTATACAGCCTTTTTAGACTGTTCTGCAAACTTTGTAATCATTAGTGGATTCTTGTGCAAGACTATTTTCTTCACTGAAAGAAAAGATTTTCTTTTCACAAGAAAATTCTACAAAGAACAGTATAGAGAGAACATTCCTGTATATAACCTCCTGACTTTGTATCCAATTAGATATTAATATTAATATAAAAATTAAACATAATATATAAAAATTGCACATATTATATATATAGAAACAGCAGTATTTTATTTTGTACATTAATGTTTGCTATATATTTGTTTCTTTAAGAAAAGTAATTTGGCATTTTCTTTGTCATAGCTCATTAGAAAAAATATACTCATGTTATTTATATAAATATATTGATCTCAAGTAAAACTGAAAGTAGGTTTTGTTCTTTCTTTCTAACAGCTTAATCAGACCAACTCTTGTTTGTTTGTTTGTTTTTAAATTTATTTTATAAATATAGCCTGCGACATAACAAGAAAAAAATTTTACTCTTATGAAGATCTGGATGCTTGTGAAAAAATCATGGACTCTAATGCTCTTTTATTGACTAGTCTTTTCTTTTTACTGCCTTTCAACCACTGGAAGTCAAAGAAACTTTATTCAAGTGTTTTCTAAGTTTCCTTTCTCTGGTCTCTGGTGGTCATCTTGCTTGTGATGCCGCAGTCACATACACAACATAGACTGTTCTCACTAGACGCTCATATTAGAATCTTAATCCTTCCTGAGTAGGCAGTGAATAACTCAGTTCAGCAGCACTGTCCTTGCCTCGGACCTTGCTAGATACCTTTTGTAGCATCCCAGACTTTTTCTGCATTAAAGACTTGAGTAAGTCCGGATATGTCAGTCAGATATGCCAGTGAGAGACATGTCTGAGTGCAAGGATATGTCTATTATGTCAATGTCCTCTTAATTATCTGTCGATAATTATTGTTCTGCCTGATTTATGCCAGGAACTCTTATATTGGAACTGGGTGCCCTAGCTGTTAGAAAAAACTATACTCTTAGTGAATTTTTCCCCCTGATTCTAAACAATAATTGGAAGTATATAATAAAAGAGTAGAAAATATTAATAATTGTCATAAATTCAACTAATACAGGAAAAAACTATTTGGCTATCTATAAAAAAATAAGAAATTACAAGCAGAAAAAATAACTAGAGGCAATGCCGGTTCAAAATTAAAACATTTTCTTTGTAGGTATGTAATATTCCTATTTAGACTTTGAATCTTTCCATGCTTAATATATGTCTATATAGCTGGACATATTAAAAGCTTACATATAACTCAGAAGTCTGAGAAGTGGCTATGATCTTCTTCCACAGGAAACACATCTATAATTTTTATTAAGACACCTAACTCCAATGGAGGACAGAATGCAAGTTAAGCGAATCATCCAGCTAAGCATGATTGTAGTATTCTTAAACACTTCAGGATAGAAATAAAATTTTAAGTGTCTTAAGTGGTAAAATTAGTTGTAGAAGTGTATAGGCATAAAAAGAAAGCAGAATGACAAGTTTAGCTTCAGAATCTAATAGTTACCAAGAAAGAGAGACATTGAGGTTTTAAAATTGGTTTAAAAGCCTCAGAGCAACATTTTTGTACTCTCATTGCATAGCTGTTTATGAGAGAGAACGAAACTAATAATTGGCAAATAGTGAATAAAATGGGAAGTTTATATCCATTAAAGTTTCTTAACACCATTTGAACTTCAATAAATTGAAAAGATGTTAGGTGACATGTTGAGAAAGTTTCCCTTTTGTAATTTGCCCATAGGAATTCACAGTACTAGAGAACATTTTCTGCATCTTTATCAGACTTAATGGAGGAAAAAATTCTATATCACATATATATAATCCATTTAATGAACATTTCCTTTTTCTTTCCAGGTAGGAAGAAGATGAAAGAGAAGTGAATAAAAGAAGATGAAAGAAATAGAGTTCTTTTTATTGTAATGCAGAAAAATTACTGTGTTTAAAAGACTCTATATCTTTCCTGACAGTATTCCATCTTCTTATATATTTTCTCTTCTAATAATGATTTTGAGTACAGGTGCCGAAACAGCAAACACTGGTAAGATAAGCTGTCCCTCCAAGAGGTTTACTTCTGGAGTTTGTCTTTTCCAAAATCTTGGATGATAGTTTAAAACCTATGATTCCTGTTATCAACAGGAAGAATAATTATTCAGAGGCAAATGACTGGGAAGATCAGTTTTTTTCTGTACTTTACTGAGGTTGAACAGCATCTTTTTTGTCTCTCACGAAGTAAAAGCACATCCTTCAGCCTCAGACTATTGGACTATAGAGTTAGGTCTGTTTTAATGCACAGAGCTGTCTAGGACAAGCAGGATATCTGGGGAGAAAGGTAAAATTGTGCAGTTTCCCATCACAAGAAAAGCACTGCCATACACACTGTCTTTTTGTCAGATCCTTAACATGTCCAGAACATTCCAGCTCTTTACAACCACATTATTTGTGAATAGGGAGGGCTGTGCCATCCGTTGTGGAGCTAGCCTTTCTAAGAATCATTAGAGCACTTGATTTCTGGTCAGGAAGACGTGAGTACCTTTCTTGTCTTTAAGCAATCATAAAAGCCAAATGTGTGTTTTCCCTGAGTGACTGGAAGCAAGAATTTGATTAAGATAACTTAATGGCTTTTAACTAATTGTGATATGCATTATCTGGTGACTCGCTGGTATTTCAGTAGTCTGAGCAAATGTTCTCAGACTGTGAGAGTGTTTTTATGGCTTGTGTATTACTGATTGCTTTCAGAGGATGATTTCTGTCAAGATAATGTTATGCTTTAGCACAGAGTATTTTGTTCAGGGAATGGAATTGTTATATGGTATTTCTACTGAATTTATATATTGTATATGTCCCATGTGTTCATATGCTATAAAATATGGGGCTTGTATCTGTAGTTGTAAAAAGGCAAAATGTATATGTACATAGACATTGGAATGGACTGCCCAGTGAGGTGGTGGAGTCACTTTTTCTGAACCTATTTAAGGAAAGACTGGATGTGGCACTTAAGGCCACAGTCTAGTTGACATGGTGCTGTTAAATCATAGGTTGGAATCAGAGATCTTTTCTGTTTGATTCTGTGATAGCACCCAGAAGTGCAGGGAGAGAGAACCTCAAGGGGTTTTTTTACCCTCATTGTTCTTCCAGTTCCTCTTCTTATCAGCCATACTTTTATCAATCAATATACCTTTATCAATCCTGGCACATTCAGCCAACACACTCTCGAAATTTTCAAGTGATCTCCAATCTTCTCCAACACCTAATTCAAATGGAGAGAACAGTGCACTACCATGCCTTACAAAACTAAGTTTTTCCCATCTAACTAATCTTTCTTAACTAGAGTTTGTGACTGTTGCTTCTTCTATAGAATATGAATTATGAGATACTGCTTTCTTTGCAACAACTTTCTTGTCATTGAGGATCTGTAATTGAGGATCGTTTCCTCATAGTTCATATTTTACACAGGATTCATCATTTGTTTTGTTAGAAAACTTGACTGAGGAATGAAAATGCAAATATTGTTCACAAAGTTTATAAATGTTTTTAAATGTTTAATGAAACGCTGAAATATGCTAACAATAACGCTGAAAATATTAATAGTTCCTATGTACAGGGTGCAGCTGGAGGGCTGCAGAGACAGTTCCTGTGAGGAGCCACCAGTACTACCCCATGCCAGACACAGACCCAGTGCAGGGCACAGCTGAGCCCATCAGCCAAGGCAGTGACACCTCTGGGAAAGTTTGTGCAAGAAAGGGCAAAAAAATTCTTAGCAAAAATTCTGTGAGAGAGAGGAGTAAGAAAAACTTGAGAGAAACAGGCTGGCAGACACCAAGGTCAGAGAAGAAGGAGGGGAAGAACTGCTCCAAGCAGCTGTGCTAAAGACCTTGGTGAGATAGGCTGTCCCCTTGCAGCCTGTGGAAGTCCATGGTGGACCATATATACCTATCTGCAGCTTCTGGACAGCCCCATGTCAGAAGAGGTTGACATAGTCAGAAGAAAGCGGCAGCCCACAGTGAGTCCATGCAGAATAATGCTCCCTTTTTAATTGCAAGTTCATGTGGGACCCACACTGGACCAGTCCATTCCTGGGCTGTCTCCTGTGCAAAGGACCTATGCTGGAGCAGTTCTTAAAGAACAGCAGCCCATGGAGATGACAGTCCCCAGCGCAGTTCATGAAGGACTGTATCCCAGTGGAGGAACTCAATGCCAGAGCACTGCTCAAGTGCAGGGAAACAGTGTGAGGAGGAAGGAGCAGCAGAGACAATGTATTAAGGGCTGATCACAAACCCCATTGCCCACCCCCCTGCATCACTCAGCAAGTATGGGGAGGAGGTCGAACAGTTCAGAAGAAAGGAGTGAACTTGAACCTGAGAAGAAAAAAGGTGGGAGTGGAGTGATGGTGAGTTTTGTTTTGTTTTTGTTTCTCACCATCCTGCTCTAGTTGTAATTGGCAATAAATTAAATTAATATTCCCCAAGTCACGTCTATTTTGACTGTTACAAAAAATGGTGAGTGATCTCCCTGTCATTATATCAGTCCATGTGCTGTCCATCTGGAACCTGGAGGCCATCTATGGTTAACCAATCACAGCCTCGATGTATTTAGCCTTTCTTATTACTAAAACTACTTTTTATCATCCCAAACACTTATAAGCAATGTAATTTCTGTAGTTAGAGTAGATTAACTGAGCAAACAACTGTGTTTGAAGAAATATTTTGTAAGTATAAGCATACATTTAAACTATATTAAAAAAAAAAAGAATGTTAATAGGAGTTTTTAAATATTAGACAGATGTATCTAGACAACTAACTCACTAAGACAGAACACTTCCTAGCAATATCATATATGTGGTTAAATATTTTACAAGAAAACCACATATTATCAGAGCTATATAAGTAAATAATTTTATTGAAGAACATTTTTTTTGTTTCAAATACCTAAATGCATGTTTATTTCATTACTCCTACTTTGATCTTAATGAAACTGTTATGTGACATGTCAAAAGTAGTGTCATCCGATTTAGTTGATATGAAACTGTTATGTGACATGTCAAAAGCAGTGTCATCTGATTTAGTTGACATGATTGTTTGAAAGTTAAAGAGCTAGTGCACATGATCTATTCTTATTTAGCAAAATAAGGAAATAAGATTTAAAGATTGTTTACAGTTTCAAAATAAAGTATTATTAAGTGGAGAAAAAGCAGAAATTCTGCTTTAAGGTAAGAGTACTCATTACTGTCTGTTATAGCAGTGCATAAAGGCTCCAAAGAGAAGACAATAGCACCTTTTATGCTTTTTGTTATACCTTAATTATGTTTTATTCTTCTCCATCTAAAATGGGTTGCTTGAATTGACTATAAGTGTCAACTAATCAGTTAATGTTGATTCTTCTTTAAACCATTTGTAGTTTTCAACAAAGAAGTATAGGTGAGTAAGAAGAGTCCTGAGTTAGTAGCATTTTTTGAAAGGAAAATTATGTTCATAAGCCTCACTTTAACACCAGTTTCAGACTATTCTTCAAGCATTTTTCTTTAACAAGATCTGTGAACATTTGCAATTCAGTAACAACAATAGAAGGAGTGATGCAAGTCTCTTGCACTTCAGTTTTATCAGTCTTGTTCTCTGATCATCTCTAATTAAGATCCATATACCTGTATTTTCTAAGGCATTAGGATTTGTCTTACATAATTTTTCTTGACTTTGAAGAAACAGAAGTTGTTAAACTTCACGTCTTCAAAATAACTAAGATTTTTTTAGTAGAGTCACATATTCTTTTACCTCTGGGACTCATTTTCTTCTATGCACGCCAGTCCTCTATGTTTCAGTAAATCTGGACAATTATAAATATGTTATGTGTGGACTTCTGATATATTTGCAATGACAAAAACCTTTAAGCAAATAGGTGCATACTAGACAGTATATAAACTTGAGGTAGGTCAGCATTTAATCATGCTGTGGATTCCAAGTTTGCATCTTTCATATCATGTCACATCATCCCATAGTAGAATCATAGACTCATCAAGGTTGGACAAGACCTCTAAGATCAAGTCCAACAATTAGTCTGCCACTCTGATGTAACCCCTAAACCCTAAACCATATCCTTCAGTGTCACATCCAGACGCCTCTTAAGCACTTCCAGTGATGGTGACTATACCACCTGCCTGGGCAATCTATTCCAGTGTCCACCCTAACAGTGAAAAATTGTGTCCTAACATCTAATCTCAGTCTCCCCCATCTCATTTTATGACTGTTCCCTCTAGTCCTCTCACTGCAGGCATGGCAGAAGAGACAATCCCCCACCTCTCTACTACCTTCTTTCAGGTAGTTGTAGAGAGCAATAAAGTCACCCCTGAGCCACCTCTTCTGAAGGCTAAACAAACCCAGTTCCCTCAGCCATTCCTGATATGGCTTTTTCTAGACCTTTTCTGAGCCTCATTGCTCTTTGCTGGACTTGCTCCAGTGCCTCAATGTCCTTTTTAAAGTGAGGCACCCAAAACTGAACACAGTACTCAAGGTGTGGCCTCACAATGCCAAGTACAGCGGGATGATCACTTCCCTAGTCCTGCTGGTCACACTATTTTTGTTACAGGCCAAGATGCCATTGACCTTCTTGGCCACCTGTGCACACTGTGCAGCACTCCCAAGTTCCCTTCTGATGAAGAATACTTGAGCCACTCTTCCCCCAGCCTATAGTGCTACATGGGATTGTTGTGTTCCAAGTGCAGGACCCAGCACTTCACCTTATTGAACTTCATGCATTTTTCCTCAGCCCACTGACCAAGTTGGTCCATGTCTCTCTGTACATCTTTCCTCAGGCAGATCAACACTCCCTTCCAGCTTAGTGTCATCTGCAAATTTACTGAGGGTGCACTCAATTCCCACATCCAGATCATCAATAAAGATGTTAAACAGGACCTGCCCCAATACAGAGCCCTGGGGAACACCACTAGTGACCAGCCACCAATTACACTTAGCTCCATTCACCACAACTCTCTGGGCCCAGCCATCCAGCCATTTTTTTACCTGTTGAAGAGTCCACCCATCCAAGCCATGAGCAGCCACTTTTTCTACAAGTATGCTGTGGGAGGCAGTGTCAAATACCTTACTGAAATCCAGATAGACCACATCCACAACCTTCCCTTCATCCACTAAGCAGGTCACTTTGACATAGAAGGAGGGCCCTCCATTCCCCTCAGCAGGGAATCCCTTATAACAATCAGACTTCTTTTCTCCTTTTCGGAGCTACTTGTAATTAGCCTGACTGATTTTTTTTTTTTTGTTGTTTAGGTGGTATCCTGGGTAGTCTTTCATCAGGACCATTGTTATCCTGGTCATCCATTTCCAGCGCCTCATATCTATTGTGTAGAGAGTTGTGGGAAAGTAGGGTGGGAGGGGATTCTCCTGCCACTCCTAGAAGGGACATGTCTCTATTCCTCCCCGTGTCCTAGATTCCTTTTTGCTTGTTGTGGTAGGAGCTGAGGATCCTTCACCACTTGAGGTGCATTTAGCTGGTGTATTTGCCTCAGGGCAGGAACAGTTCCACCAGTCAATCTGTTCCTCTGATGCCCCAATGCTCTGTAGCATCTCCACCTCCTCTTTGAGCTGTACCACCATGGAGAGCAGATAATCTATCTGCTCACACCTCATGCAAGTGTTATCTCTGCTACAGTCTAATGCTATCGCCAGATTTTGGCACTCTCTGCAGCCCAATACCTGGATGCACATGTTTTTTCCGTTGTAGCTCTGTTTGGATTGCCACATCCTTCCTGGCACCTGCAGAAGTTCTAGCACCCTTCAGAGTGGAAACCATACCTAAATCATCCTCCTGAGCTGAGCTGCTGAGCTGCTGAGCTGATGGGAGTGAGTCTGCACCTTCCCGCTCACTCTGCCTGCACAACCTGCTACACAAACTGCCATGCCATGTCCTTCTGACATACCACATCTTGTTTGCCCACCCTGATCACCACACTCTGATTGTTCACACTCACTGGAGCTGTTTAAATCTCCCACAGTGCTCCTGACTTTGCCTCCTGCTTGCCTGATTGGCTGCCGAGAGCTTCAAGGTCTGGAAGGGGCTCTGCGCCACTGCTTGGGAGTCTCCTGAGATCAGGAACCCCTGTACAGCCTGATTGAAAATTCACCCCCATGGACCTACCTCAGTTGCTGCTGCTGTCACTGCTGTCACTGCTGTTGCCACACCAACATTAGCCAATGTTTTGCAGAGGAAAAATGTCTATCCATGTTCTTCTCTTGTACCATTTGGCTTTTTCCCAGATACATTGCCTAACACAAAATTTTAGCTCCAGTTTTTAAAGTTCAGTGTTAAACTCTATTAATTTCTTTGCAAACAGTCATGAGAAGATGACTTTGGACAGGGACTGCTACAGGACTGTAAGGTATATTTTGATGTTTGGCATTGCTGTTTGCATATCCTGATATTATGACTAATTTCCTGTATTTTGTGTGATGAAATGATTTACTCAGCTATAGCCTCCCCTAAATCAATAACAGATGATCCAGAGTTGATACATTCTACAGTCTAGTTGAACACTTTAAACAAGAAATAGGCCTTGAGCACTTTGGGACATAATCCAAATGGTTGGACTTTAAATGTGAAACAATTATGCTGTGAAAGGTATTTTCTCATAATTGAGATAAGCCCATAGTTACACTTCAGTCTTATTATAAAACTATGCTCAAGAGAAAATAATATGGACATAGTTAAATAACATTGTGCAATATGGATTAAAAAAATAAAAGAAAAAGAAAATTAAGAATTGCCATTCAGCACAGGAAACTTAATAAGCATAAAATAAATGCCTCAATTTCAAATTAAGTGATCACCTTGTAAGGGTATTTGAAAATACATCTGTGGATCCTCATTAATAGGAGGCAGGTGGAAGTGAAATTGATTAGCAAGCAATCTCCCTTAGAGTTCTTTGTGGTATAGATATAGGTCACAGTCTAACTGTACAGTGTAAGAAGAAACTGAAACACAGTTTTGAGGTCATTATAAATGGATTGCAAGTAAAGAAAGTGGAAGAAAATAGTCATTGACCATGCATGGGTGTAGCAAAGCACGTAGAAAAGGCAAATAAACTCTTTTTCATCAACATATGCCCACTGAGGGTGAAAACATGGGATTCTAACTTTTAGAAGATAGGTAAAGAGTGAATATCATAATTTACATTGAATCTTATAGTGTCTTCTATATATATGTGTAAAAGTTTAATCTCAGTGCACTAAAGGATTTCTTTCCCAAACCATGATCACAATATAATCATGGTTAAGGAAGAATAACTGTGAAGGTAAGTGTTTGCAAAAATTATCCTGATAACAGTTCTTTCAGAATTATTGCAATGGAATTCTATAAATATTTGGGAAAGGGGGAAGAGAAGGAAAACACAGTGGTCAGGCAAATCACAACTGTGTAGATTCTTGCAAAAAAACCAACTCAAGAATCTGAGTCTTTTTAGTGTTGCACTCAAACTAATGGGATATTTATAGCAATGGTTGAGTGAGACATATGCTCTTTAGTATGCTTTGTGTTTCAATAACAACTATTTTAAATGTGAAAATAATACCTGCGTAATGACAGAAAATGCTGCATAGATTATTAACTTTCAAGTAAATATTTTGGAAAAAAAAGAACTCAAGAAAGTCGATACATAACAAATAATACAGTTACATTTTCAACAGGAGCTGTTTATTCAGAAACAGTCCATTTGTTCTTTCATTTGTCCAGCTCCTTAAAATAATATTTCAGTGTCTGTGACTTACGTAGGAGCCAAGTTTTATAAAAAAACCCTGGACATCATAGAATTAATTAATTTAGAAGACACCTTGAAGGTTTAACCACCTCAGAAAAACAGAGCCAAATAGATCAAGATGCTCGGGAGCTTTTCAGGTTCTTTTAATTATCTCTGAAGGTGAAGACTTCGCCACCTTTCTGAGTCCCTGCTGCACTCTCAAGTTTCACCAAACTCATGAAAAAAATGAATTATCTCTGCCTCTCCTTTACAATATGTGTTCCAGCGCCAGTTGTCACAAGTGGTCCTCCACTGGGCTCTCTTTGGTTTGACAGTGTCTTGTATTGGGATTTCTAAAGTGAGAAGGAACAGCACTCTGGATGCTGCTGACATTCAGCTTGTTGTTTACCATGACTGTCAAGTTCTGCAAAGGTCTTTGTGAGTCTTATAGGGCTGCTCTGTCTCCTCTCGGAGCCCAGCCTATGCATTTACTTGTCCTTATTTCAAACCAGATGCAGAAGTTTCAACCAGTCTTTGCTGAACTTCAGGAGGTAGTTTCTATCAACCTGTTTCACCAGGGTCAAGGTCGTTCTGCAGCAGCTCTGCCCTACAGAATGTCAGTCACTCTTTCTCCCACACCACCAGTCCATCATATGCAGTTTGGTATTATTCCCAAAACTTCTTGAGAGTGCACTCTGTCTCACCAGAACATCACCTATAACTGTTTGACTTTGCATCATTGACATCAAGCATTTGAGCCTAACAGTTTAGCACATTTCTAATGCATTTGGTAACTGACCTTCCCAAACTGTATCTGACTGGTTGTAATGATAGTATGGAAGACCAAGTTAAGGCAAACAACCTCTGCTACTCTCCACTCACATGGGAATCATCTCATTGTATAACATTATCACGTTGGTTAGATATAAGCTTATGGCTGTTCCTAACCACTTTCTCTTCCTCCATTTACCAATACATAGCATTTAGGACTCATTCCATTATTTTTTTGTGGACTCTGATTTATCACATCACCTTTATTTCCTTGGATCTTCTTTCATGTCCTTTTTGTAGATGCTGTTAAGGTTTTCTCAAATATATTCTTAAGAACAAAGATTTCTTTATAATACAAACAAAAGCTGTGTTAAACAAATCCTATTTTATACTGCAACAAGCCAAGTATAATTAAAATAAATAGTTCTTTATTCATCTTTAAAAAATTATATACAGATTTCTCTCAGATTTTTCGAAAATATATTTTGTCTTCTATAGCTCAAACAGCTATAAATTGCAATTAAAATGATAAATATAAGTTTATTTATCAACCTCCATATAGTATTTCTAAGTGTCCTATTCAATGTGCTAGCTTACATCTGTAGAAAATCTGCTCAGAGAGTTGGGACAGCTTATAGCAACTGAGAATCTGCCCTTTGGTGATAAAATTCCTGTTTAGTGGCAGAGTATCTTTAAATGAGAAGGAAAATGGTCCATTTCTAAATACCTAGTTTTGCATATTATACACCCACGTACTGGAAATAACTGAATCCATGGAAACCAACCTTTTATATTAAAATCTTTTAATTCATATATCTCTCAATGCACTGTTTTACTTTGTTTTCTTAGATAGGCATCAAGTGCATATATAAATAGTATACTTGGTCTGGAACAATTTTTACTTTTGCTGACTTTTTATATTGTGCAAATGATTCAGAATAGAGCATGACCAGAGTATAGTCCTGTAATAGGCCAAAACACTCATTAAGGATTCTCATTGACTAGAGGATGATTCCAGGAGCTGGGAACAGACAGAATTAACAGCAATGGAGTTATGAACTGCAATTATTTTTAAAACATTCTTTCCTCAGAAGTAAAGTAATATATATACTGAATTATACATACCAAATAAAATATGCGGCTGAGTTTTTGTTTGTTTGGGTTTTTTTTTTGTTTTCTTCCCTATAACTTTTTCTTTGGAATTAATATATGTGAAAAGGAATAGTGTATTACAGTTAGTCTAAAATGTAGGAATTGCTCCTGTAGCATGTAACACACAAGATGTCACTCTCTCTGCCATCACAAGAGAGTGATACGAGAACCCTAGAGGGGATTAAAGTATTTTCTACTTAATATTTGGTTTTTATTGATGTCTCAATCCTTGTTTGGAGTAACTGTACACCAAACTATATTGCAAGTAATTTTCAAGCTGTTTGTGAGTCCTACTCAATAGTATTGTGGAACAAAATTTAGAATGCAGTATCCCAGACTCCAACTGATGCAACTGTAGTCCTCTGAGAAGTTCTACAAATCACTAAAGCTGATTCTATGATTAAAAATTGTCCATGGACACATAAATATTCAAAAAATTTAGTTCATTCCCTGTGGCTTATAATGAAACATCAAACTATTGCTATAGCTAAGTTAGTAGTATAGTTAATTTTATTAGCTGTTTTGAAAGACTTTGTTATAAACCAAAGGTTTTCCATCGGTATCCACATACATATTTTTCCATAGGTATATATGATAGTTTTATACATGTCATATCTCTGGACATACTTATTGCTATTTAAAGCAATATGTATAAAATACATTATAATGATAATGAAACAAACATGTCTGCAAAGCTTAGAAAAACATAAATTTTAAATGAAGCACACCAATGCTGTTTGAAGTCTCAAACCAGGAGGATCTCATTTAGAAAATCACAAGACATGCTTTTTAAAAATACTTGGCTTGCTATTAGAATTTTCTAAATTTTCTGTATTAGTCTCTTGATATTAGGAAAAGGGTTAAATAGCATTTGTCATTGGCCTACCTGATTTGTAATTGTGCAAATGTGAAACTGTGTGATATATCAATGCTCATGATTCACTAGGTTCTGACTCTAAGACTCCACTTTCCTACACAATTTTCTAAAGCCATGTTCCACTGGCTTACCTCATGAATGAAGAAGCCTAAGAATTCATTTATTTTGATATTTGAGGACAGATCTGCCAGGTGGACTGATATAGGGCAGGAATACCAGGCCTTCCCTATACTGAGCAACTCAGAGACAGAAACAATCTGTTCCTGTCTACAGGAAAAGTTTTAACTGGAGTGTTTAAACTGAAACATTTTAGAGTCAACAAAAAGGCATTTAATGATGAAATTCTCCTAAATAGAAAATCTAGCAAATTTTCCTGTTAGGTCTGTTCCTGCTTGTTTTTTATGACACTTCAGAGGCAGCATGTTAGCTTTGTCTTTGCTTATTGACATTTGTAAAGTGAATTGACTATCTTCCTCCTGTCAATGAGGAGGCTTAATGAGCACTTTGGTTCTATACTGATTCCATGCAAAATATGGAAGATTGTACATATTCTGACCACCAGTGGCTTGTGGTGTCATGACAAGGCAAATATTAGACTGTTTTAATGCTTTAGCCCAACATTTCCTCACATTAATGATGATGTGATATCTTTCACTTCAACTAATAATCTGAAATCCATAACTTTGCAGTGCAAAGTTTTGAGCAATATTACATCATATTTCAGTATTTCTGAACTTGAACTTTTCACATGTACTTCAGGATTTAATTCCTGGTTACTGGTGTTTCCAAGATTTGCAATTTTGTGTACCATAATATATTGTAACATGGTAGTACTTCACCTTCTTTGAATGTAGTTCAATTCCAAAATTAAGTTTCAAGTGGAAATAAAGAAGAACAGAAATGAGAACATGCAATTAATGCTCATTACAAGATCTTCACACAAATCAGTACCATTGACAATTTTTGAGCAGTGTGAGAATGGCAGGACTTTCGAAAGTCAGGCAATTAAATTAACTGTAAGACGTATATGAAGAAATTTATTTACACAGCCCTTTCCAGTCATTTGCAACCTCAAATGCTTAGCTCTGTCACAAAAATGACAGTTCATTTATTTTGATTCAAAATCTTGAATTTCTTTTGTACAAAGCTAAAATTTAAAATATGTAATTGTATGTATGTATTTAAAGTACGTAATTTATTTTTGACATAGTTAGTCTTTTCTAAAGTCACTAAGGTTTAAAAAAACCTATAACAGTTGTAGACAAGTAAAAATGGCCATGGTCTTAATAGCTGATTAAAATATTTCATCATGATTTTTCTGTCTACAAACATAATTGCAGAAGATGTTTGGGTACCTACTTATATAGTGGAAATTGCAGAACTGGATTTGTAATACAAAACATTGAAAACCTAAAGCAGGTAGTCATGAAATAGCCTTAAGATTTATTATTGCTTTTGGCAAACTGAGTAGAATTGTCATATTATAATTTCACTACTAACTATTTTTATTGCAAAATAAGAAATCTCGGAGGTTATATGCATTTAGATTTTCAGAGATATTGCTGCTACTAGGGCTTTACTTACAGCTTTTCCTCTAAAAATGCATTATTTTTTTCCGTGCATAAAATAATGATTCTTCACACAGAGTACAGTGGCACACTGTAGTGGAAAATACAGTAAGAAAGGTTTATTTCTAGCATCTACTTTACTGTGGCTGCTGATGGCACCCAGAACACCCACTAGACTTACTCCAGGTAGCTGTTCTCATGCCTTGTTGACTGCCTACTAATAATGACAGGACTGCCTGTCCATACTTTACTGATCACATCACTCTCTGGAGAATTAATTTATTGATTCATTGATGACTTCTTTAATAATGCAATTACCTTTCATCCTGCTTATCTGATTCACTGCTTCTGTTGATTGTCCTCTTATTGATTTCATTTGCTCAGCTAATTTTTAATCCTTAAACTTTGCCTGTTTAATTCCACTCCATTACCTGTGTATTTTACTTATAATGAGTTTTACAACCTAATTGACTTTGCACCTATATGATTTTCTCCCTTAATTAATTGTGTGTTTATACAATTAATTGCATGATTTATATACCCCTAATTAATTGATTACTGCTTAATCACATAATTTCCTGACCCTGACTTGCCAAAAACTTTAGTGACCATAGTTATATTCTTCCAATATTTGTCCACAGTAGACCATAGCTCCTTTTTCCTCCCTACATTTCTTCATCTATCACCATCTCCTCCACCTTTCTAATGCCCCCACTGTTTTACTCTTCGAATTAAATATTCATTAATCTTTAACACTGTTAGAACTTCTCTTTATGAATTCATTAATTAGATTTAATTAAATTTTTGTTCAAATTTTGCTTCTTCTAGGTAGAAGTTAGGGCGTGCTTCTGCAAGGAATCTGTGTTTAATCCCAGACTGTTGTATATTATTCTAGATTAATCCTGACAAATTAACTGATGTAATTCAGTTAAAACAACCCACCCCCTCTCCTTAAAGGATCATAGCATCAATTCTTCTTGCTCAGTTTAAGAGCTTTTCACAGTTATGCATCTCATTTCTGGACTGAGCCTAGTCTTTGAATCTCAAAGGGATGGAATCCCTTTATGGGCAGACAGAACTCTGCTTTGTGTGCAGACTGCTGTAAATACAAAATGTCTTGATCACCCTTTCAAGGAATGTAGTAAACTCACGATGGACACAATATTTCATGCTCTCTGAACCACTTTGCTGCAACCAGGCAGAGGTTAAGAAGCAACTAAGTAGACTTGTTGAAAGATTTTACTGGGTTTAATGGAAGGGAAATTGCAATAGATTTGATGGACAGAAGACTGAAATTGCATTTCAAGAGAGAATACTCAGATGTAACTGTGTTTCAAACCCTTTTAAATTTCACTCAACTGCTGTAGTAGGCTAATTTATCTATGAAAGAATAAAGATCCTAATAGTAATATTAGACAACTAGTGTCATGCCTTCCAAGTTCCAAATTCTGCTGTTAAATTGAATCTTTTGTTTCTAATTTGTTTTAAATACATTGTGAACAAATATAGTTGCATGAGCTGGAAACATATTATTTCCCCAAATATAACATTGGTAAAATAAACATTAAGTTATAGCAATGTGCCAACAGAAATACACACACAAATCTTAGGTTGTTTAGCCAAAAAGACTGAAATGTTCATTTCTGTATTGTTTCAGTCTCCATTATATGAAAAAGTGATGGCAATGTGGGCAAACATAATTAATGTCCTAATTAAACATAGAAATTCGACTAGGCTAAAGCAAAAGGTTAGAAACTGTTCAAATATAATTTTTGGTGTTTGGTGGGCTCTGTGAAATTTAACTTAGAGTACTTAGGGAGATAAAGCGGCTGATTAAGCTTAAAGCCAGGTACTGTTATCTTTGAGAAAATGATGAGGTGAGCTGAAGAATCAGCTATTTGGAAAAGCACAGATAGAGCATTTAACTTTAAAAAGCAGAAAACTGGAACCTATAACCTTAAGTTGAATTTTCTTCTTAGTGAAAGAAATAATTTAGAGGCATCTAAAAGGCAACAAAGAGCTGTGTGAAGGATAAATAATTTCAAGGACACTTTTTTATTTTTATAAGAGGATAAAAGACTTTGTGAATAGGACTGTACAATGGTATCATGCATGTTGATGTATCTAGCAATATATAGATTCTCCACAGAAACACTTTTGACAATGTATCTCACATGATTGCATAAGAGTATTAAAGGCACATGGAGTATTTGAAATGACTACTGACTGCATATAAATTTAAAAAATATGTTCAAAATAGTGTTCGGGGTTTTTTTTCCTGATGCGCTTGTTTTGACTAGGGTAGAGTTAGTTTTATTCACAGTGGTTAGTATGGAGATGTGTTTTGAATTTGTGCTGAACACAGGGTTGATAATATAGAGATATATCTGTTATTGCTGAGCAGAACTTACACAGAGCCAGAGCCTTTTCTGCTTTTTGTGCTGCCACTCTGGCAAGGAAGCTGGGGGTGTGTGGGAGACTGGGAGGAGACACAGTTGGGAGAGGTGACCCAAACTAATCAAAGGGATATTCCATACCATATGACATCATGGGCAGTATATAAAGTGGGAGGAAGAAGTGGGAAATGGAGAACATCTGGAGTGATGTCATTGTCTTCTGAAGTAGCCATTACATGTGATGTAGCCATTACAGCCTTTCTGCAGATGGCTGAACATCTCCTGCCCATGGGAAGCAGTGAATTAATTCCTTGTTTTGCTTTGCTTGTGTGTGCATCTTTTGCTTTCCCTATTAAACTGTCTGTATCTTGACCCACAAGTTTTGTAGCTTTGACACTTCTGATTCGCTCACCAATTCAACTGGTGGTGGAGTGAGTGAGTGGCTGCATGGGGCTTGGTTGCTGGCTGGAGTTAAACCACAACACCTGACAAACTATAAGGATGCAGAAGGTGGAATTCTGGTGTTCTAAATCTGTTAAATCAAAATATCATGAAAGCTTTTCAGGACTTAGTAGTATGTATATTAAATCTGCAGATGACAATAAATCCATGTAGGTTTGGTTTTCAACAGGACTAGTCTTCAGATCCATACATTGGAAAAATAACACAGAAAATGTAATTACAGTGAGATTCAGTGTCTTACACTTAATACAAAAATTTACATGAATGGAATGATTGAGGATGATTGACACAAAGTTTGCAGAAAATTAGCTTCAGGTCATAGCAGTTAAAGTTGAATGTGAAACAACAGTAGCATAATGTTGTGAGGAAGACAAACAATAGATTAGGTTATACAGAAAGGCTCCTTATTTGTAAAATTTGGAACAATTTTAAAATAGTTTTCACAAATAAAGATGTAAGTGGAGGGCTGTGATCAGTTTGAGGTATAAACTTTCCAAGAAGGTCCAGAATAGAGAAAAATTAACAGATATCTATTAGAACAGAATTAAGGAAAGCCTGTAAGACTTAAACTTGCTAAATCTAGAGAGTGAATTGAGGGAGGCTCTTAGTTGTAAATCACAAGCTGCTCTTCATGTGCTCAACTGACGGTTCAAGGAATTATAGCCTTATATTATAGTCAAGGAAATTTGGATTAGATTCAGAAAAAAACATTCTAAATTGTAAGACTGGCTAAGCTCTTGCTGTGAATCTTTTGCAGAGTGGAAAATTCTAAAGACAGCCAGATATGGTTGTATGTCGAACAGGTGGTGGACTACTGTCACAAGATTCCTCCTTGATCGCCTTGCTATATAAAATATCTGTGTATCTGGTTTTGCCGTAGTAATTTTCAGTCTTGTATGTTTATTTTTACCATCTATGTTCCAGTTTCATAGGTTAAAATTACAGAGAAAGGCATATATTTTCCAATTTAATACTGGAATATTTTTAAAAAGTAAAAATCTCTGATCTGGGATTCAGTTTAATGCAAAACATACTTTTTATTCTCACTAACTCACTGAGAAAATTATCACCATTTTTAGCTGAAAATGGTCACTATAATGAAATTATAATGGCAAAAAATTGTAAGTGTTGTTTTCTCAAGGAAACACTAGTCACTCATTGATACATTCTTCAACCTTCACTCACTTGAGTGAAATAATAAAAAAGTACTTTTCCTTCTAATTTCATTGGGATTATAAATTTTTGTGTTTGAGAATATCTAAAGCAGGCAGCCTGTGTAAAACATTTGCCTCCAGGCCAAAAGTTGAAATGCTTACTTTTTTCAGCTGACAACCAAATCATCATGATCTTTTGAAGAAACAGTCTTACAGAGAAAACCTGGGTACTATACAAATGCTTTGTAATCTTCCAAGATCAAACAGAGATGGGCAATATGCTTCACAAACCTGTTCATGTATTTTTCAGGCCTGTCTTTCCCACCTGTACTTCTAGTAAGATCAGTAAAACTTCAAATTCTACACAACTGGCTGGAGAAATGAAATGGCAATTCAGGGTCCTGGAATATGTGTTTAGACAAGAGAGGGACTGTTTTTTCCCCCACAGCCTCATATCAAATCTATTTTCACAGAGATTGTGGGTTCAATGGAAGCTAAGAAATCATCAGGACAGCTACAAATCACAAAACACATTTAAGGAAAATATGAAAATGTCTTGCATTTTCCTATTTAGCACCATACCTGCATGCAAATAAACATATTAAATACACTTATTTCCAACTAATCCATAAAAGCTAGGGATTTGCCTTTGAACACTGCTGAAATCTTTGCTCAGAAAATAGAAAACCTTCAGGATTCCTTTATAACTGTTTAAAAAGTGCTAAGTAATTTGGATGCAGAGTGTAAATCTGTGCAAGCTCGTATGGAGTTTTGGTTCTTTGTAGATAGCAGAAAGTGTTGTCAGATTATAAGATGGAAACAGCCAGTGGAGTTTTCAGTACACAGAGACCTGAGATAAAAACAAAACACAGTATTGTCATTTTATAACAACTTTAATCATGCATAACAGTTTGTTCCAATGAATATGTATGAGACACTGATGAACATGAATGATTGATATCTATGATTCACAAAGTGAAGAAGCTTATCTATATGCAGATTAAGTACCTCAGAGAAAACTATTCTTCCTCTTCTCCCTCCTGTTTTGGCAAAATTCCTGCACCACTGAATGTCAAAACTTGGATTTTTCCTGCAATAACAGCTTTAAACTCATAAGAAAAAATCTCATCTCTTCTCCTCAATTAATATTTTATTTCAAGATTTCTCAGAATAATTTGGAAGACCGTATAACAGCTGCTATGCAGAACATTATTTTAAGGTACTTAGGAAAGATGACAAGCAAGGGACAAACAAAATTGAATTGGTTTATTTTTATATTAATGTTAATATATTTAACAGAGCTGATATTAGAAATAGAAGCAATATGCAAAAGCATTGTGAATTCATTGTACCAGTTATGATAATGACTATACATATATGGGAAAACTATTAGTTGAAGATACCTAGTCTTGCAGAAAGTAAGTCTTTCTCAATGCAGCCTGAAATTTCCTTTGCACAATACAATCCATAAAAGGCCACTGAAATAAAACTTAACTTTGAATACTTCTGTATAGCACAAAATACCTAATGTTTAAAAAAAATTCTTGGGCAAAGGTATGAGATTTGTTCATATTTTCCAGGTGATTTAAATCTTTAGTTGCCTCTCACACAAGAACTGCAATTAAAATACAGAGCTAAGCTTCATCTAATATTGTATGTTGGAATATAAAATGAGAATTCTATGAAATATTAAAACCATATAGGTTTGAATTGCATTTAATACACAACACAAACACTATTAGAGGCAATACTAAAAAATATTCAGTAATACCATGCTTTCATTTGGGCATGAAGGAAGAATTGTGCCTTAGCTATCCAAACAAGAAAATACTTTTTAAGTGAAAAATTATGAGTAATGACAATCCTTCTTTTTAAATGATATCCTTAATATCTCTAAAACATCATCTCTCTCATGGTATCAGCATTTCGAGCTCATCTTCATGAAGCTGGATTAGTAACAATGATACAATTAAGA
>NW_008656965.1:0-2878 GCF_000695815.1 Acanthisitta chloris | reverse complement strand
TAACCTCTCCTCAGTTTCCTATTAAAGTCTGTTGGCTTTTCTTCCAAGAGGACTCCCTGTGCCCAGAGGACTGGGCTGCAACCAGGGCCCTGCCTACATCCAACTTGGAGTTCTGGCATCTCTTTTGCCATTGCAGAGTGTTTTGCTGTGAGCTTGGAAAAGAGCAAAACCTTGAAAATCCTCCCAGAAGCACTTCCCACAGTGCTGGGGGCAGAAGCAGCCTGGGACAGTTGCTAGCAGCAGCAGCATTCCCTTTTCCCAGGTCATGACCATTTGCTGCCCAGCTCTGGGTGCAGGTGGGTGAATCCGAATTCTGGCAATGCAAAGCATCAGAAGCACCTGCTGAGCTCATGGTCAGTGCAGAAACCTCCCAACTCCACCCAAAATGAGACACTTTGCAGCCTGTGCCACTTGCTGAGGCTCATTAGGGTCATTCTAATTATCCTAGAATCCGAGTCTGGTTTGATGACCATTTGCTGCCCAGCTCTGGGTGCAGGTGGGTGAATCCGAATTCTGGCAATGCAAAGCATCAGAAGCACCTGCTGAGCTCATGGTCAGTGCAGAAACCTCCCAACTCCACCCAAAATGAGACACTTTGCAGCCTGTGCCACTTGCTGAGGCTCATTAGGGTCATTCTAATTATCCTAGAATCCGAGTCTGGTTTGATGTTGGAAGGACCTTAAAGCTCATCTCACCCCTGTTGGAAGGACCTTAAAGCTCATTTCATCTCACCCCCTGCAGGGACACCTCCCACCAGCCCCAACCAACCTGGCCTGGAACATTTCCCGGGATGGAGCAGCCACAGCTGCTCTGGACAACTTGTGCCAGTGCCTCAGCACCCTCAGAGGACAGGATTTCTTCCTAATATCTAATAATTGCAGCCATTCCCCCTTATCCTGTCACTACAGTTCCTTATGAAGAGTCCCTTTCCAGCTTCCTAGTAATTATTCTTCCTTATGACTTGTCTTTGCTGGCACAGAGATACAGGAGAGGCAACCTTGGCTGGCATCATTAGGTTTCAGTGTTAATGCACTTAGGGAACGGAGGAGTTCCCCAGCAGGACTTGGGTAGGGGTTGTGAGGCTCATTTTGCCCAGGCTGTGCAGAGAGGGCTCGGGGAGGCACCTCAGCCTCCTTGGAAAGTGGCTCCAGGTCCTGCCACTTCTCTTCTGTCAGTGGGTGAGCTGAGCTCAGGGACCATCTGAATCTGCTCCAGCCGGGAGAGAGAGCACGAGGGAGGGAGCAGTGCCCTGAGGATGTGTGATGCAGGATCCCTGGAGAGCAGAGCAGTGGCTCTCAGGAGGTTTTTCTGGGGGGAGTTAAATCCAGGGAGGGCTGCAGGGATGCTATTGCCCTTTCTGAGGCTTCTGGAGCTTTTTGCCCCTCAGAGCTGAAGCAGGAGGAGAAGCTATTGCCAGCGGCGCTTTGGGAGCCGGGTGGGAGGTGCGGCCTTGGGCGCCTGGACCCCCTGGGGAGCTTTGGCACCAGGCTGGTAGCTCCCTGGGGGTTTGCCTAAAGTCAGGGACTGAGGTCCCTGTCCCCACACACAGGGAGCCGCTGGGCAGGGGCTGGAGAGACCTCAGGTGCTGCCTGATCCTCTGCTCCCACTGCAGCTCCCAGGAACCAGCGTGATGGCAAATCCTGCCGAGCGGGTGGACGAGGGAGCGTGGGGAACTGCCCTGGGATGCTGAGGAGGGAAAAGCTGTGTCCGTGGTGGAACTGCAGAGCAGGGAGGAAGCTGTTGGTGAGGGCAGAGCCGTGCTCCGGTGGTGGACATCCACGTGTCCGTCGCGCTGTGCCGCCGGACAGGGACCGCTGCGGGTGAAGGGTGGCACTGCCAGCTTGGCAGAGCCTGTCACTGAGACCCACGGGCACACAGCTCTGCTGGGCCCAGCGTGGGGCAGCACGAGGCAGATGGACCTGGGGACGGGGAGGAAGAGGTGCTCTGGCCCTTTAAGAGAATAATTTCGGAGCTGGCCTACTGAGTTATTGATTGGCGCTATGGTAACGTATATTAGATTATGTATGGCTGGAAATGTGTTGTGGACTGGGAGGCTTGTTTGGGAAGCCAGCACTCCTCTTCTTGTAAGCCAGCTCCCCGCTGAGGTTCGGGCCCTGCAGGGTCTGTGCTGTGGCAGCTCTGCCGGAGCTGAGGACGGGCAGCGCTCCGTGCCGGCGTGAGTCCGCGGGATCCAGCGCTCTGGGACACCTCTGGGGCACAGGGATGGGCCTGAAGGGTTTGTGTTCAAATGGGCATTATCAGACAGATGGGAGTACCTGTGGGATTGGTCAAAAGTGGGAAAACCCAGCAGCAAACCCTTTCCTCTCAAAGTGGCCACCAGCAGCTCCCACCTCCTGTCTTCCTCGGAAAGAAGAAACACCCAGGAAGGACCCAGCCCTGTCACACGGGGCAGGTGAAGCCTCTGGGTTCTTTCCAGCCTCTCCATGTGCCACGATTTTGCCTTTGGAGTTGGCAAAGCACAGCTTTCCCCTTTTGCTCTGGCACAGGAAGGGCAGGGGGGGCTGTAGGCGACAGGTTTGTCAAAATCCCTTTCCAGCCCAACTGCAGCTGCTGTTCCAGTCACTTGGTGAGTCCTAGCCCTGCAGCACCACATCAGCTCTTGGGCTGCAGGGGAGGCTCCTTCCAGTCCCACTCCTGGGTTTGCACAGGCCCCTGGAACAGGGTGAGGAGCTGGGATTCAACCAAAGCCCTCCCTGGGAGTACTAGGAGGAAGCAGCTCCTATTTGGTGGATAATGCTCCAAATGCCAGCCAAAATCCTCTGTGCCCTTTCCCTCACGTCTCATCCTGCTCCTGCTGGATGGTCCTCTCCAGGAGAGCCCCAAGACCCATGAGGAGGTGAAGCTCCTCGTGGATCCC
>NW_008656964.1:1210-2114 GCF_000695815.1 Acanthisitta chloris | reverse complement strand
ACAGGGCATCGTCTTCCAGGGCCCCACTGGGGCCGGAGCATGAGCGCCCACCACCGCCAGGATGGCCGGCAAGAAGGGGGAGCCCAAAAAGGATGCAGAGGCCAAAGGGAAGGGGGGCAAAGGGAAAGGGAAGAAGGGCAAGAAAGAGGATCCCAACGAGTCGGAGGATGCCTCAGATGCGGAGCTGTTGAAGGCAGAGGAGAGTGAGGAGACAGAAGTGGTGGAGGAGGAGAAGGAAGAGAAGGAGGGGGAGAAGGAGAAAAAGGAAGAGAAGGAAAAGGGAGAAGCAGAGCAGGAGGAGGAGAAGGAGAAGAAGGAGGAGGAGGCGGCAGCTGTGGAGGAGCCCAAGAAGGGGAAGGGGAAGGGGAAGGGGAAAGAGAAGGAGAAGGAGAAGGAGACGGAGAAGGAGAAGGAGAAGGAGGAGAAGGAGAAGAAGGGATTGCCCAAGGCAAAGAAGCTAGGCCTGGGGAAGAAGGCGCAGCAAGAGACAGAGGAGGAGCAGGGCAAGGGTGATGCCACGACAGCCAAGAAGAATGCAAAAGGCACCTCCAAGCTGATGATGGGGCTGGGTGACAAGAAGAAGAAAGGAGCCAAGGGTGCGGAGGTCAAGGACCAGCCCAAAGAGCCAGAGGAGCTCAGCCCAGCCGAGGAGGAGGAGGAAGAGGTGGTAGAAGAGGTGCCGAAGGCCCGGCCAAAGCGGAGCCTCCGCAGCACCTCGAAGCTCTTCATGGGCTTCAAGAAGTTGGGGATGCGTCGGGCCAAGAAGGGACAGTTCAAGAACACGTCCCGCTTCCTCTGGGGGCTGCAGAAGCACAGCACCAAGAAGAAGAAGAAGAAGAAGAACACGGCAGTGCTCAAATCCACCTCCAACCTGATGGTGCGCTTCAAGCAGGTGGGCAAGAAG
>NW_008656964.1:0-1097 GCF_000695815.1 Acanthisitta chloris | reverse complement strand
CCCGGAAAGGACATTCAAGCCGCGGGCACAGGTGCTGAGCAAGGCAGCCTCCGCCACGAGCTGGCTGGCCAGGAGGGTGCTCTCACGGCGTGGGCGGCTGACGGGGGTCAACCGAACGACCGACAAGGCCTGGCTGTCCCGTATCGGTGCCAAGAAGCTGCCATTCCCTACGGAAGATGAGATCCTCAGGCACCGGGCCAACATGAAGCGGATCTCTAACAGCAGAAGGCCATCGACCCGCAGCACTTCACGGCCAGGCAGCATGGTGCAGCATCCGTCCCGGCGGCGCTCCCAGCACACGCCGGCAGAGCCGCCAGCGCCGCACTACGGGTGGGCTAAGGATGAGGACAGAGCCTACAGCCGCCAGCATGGCTATGCCAAGGAGGAGGATGGAGCCTACGGCTCCCGCCATGACCATGCCAAGAAGGAAGATGGAGACTATGGGCCCTGGAGTAGCTACCCCAAGGAGAAAGATGAAATCTATGCCCTCCAACATAGCTACGTTGAGGACGATGCAGCCTATGGCCCACGGCATGGCTACAGTGAGGAGGATGGTGGAGACTACAGCCCCCAGCGTGGTTACTCCGAGGAGGACGAAGGCTACGCGCGAAACCCAGCCTACCCACCGCAGTATGGCTTTGAGGATGCTGTGCCGACCTCCTACTCTGACTACTCTGGCTATGAGACAGAGGAGGACTACGGCTTCCATGGGGGGGGTTGGGAGGAAGGTAACTCACCAGGGCGTCCTTATGGCTATGCGGAGCTTGAGGATGAGGGACCGTATGGTAGTGGATCCCGTCTCAGCCTCTACGACCCGTACGGCAGCGACCCGGAGTACGGAGAGGATGCGGCGGAACCCTTCAGCTACAGTGGGGACCCCTACAAGGACTTTGGGGAGCCCTTTGCCAGGGGGTACCCCAGGGGTGAATCCCCCGAGCCCATCCACTACAGCGAGGAGGGGTGGGCACCGCATGCCCAGTCCTCCTGCAACCCCTACGCCCTGGGCCTGGATGAGATCACTGAGGCTGAGGAGCCCGAGGAGTGGGAGGAAGAGGAGGAGGAGAAGGAGTATCCCTTCTCTATCCTCAATACCTCCT
>NW_008656963.1:0-407 GCF_000695815.1 Acanthisitta chloris | reverse complement strand
CAGGTGTAGGTTTGGGGGCTCAGGTTTGTCCCTGTCCCTAGGTGGAGGTGCAGGTTTGGGGTCTCAGGTGCAGGTTTGGGGGTTTAGGTGCAGGTTTGGGGGCTCAGGTGTGTCCCTGTCTCCAGGTGGAGGTACAGGATGGCCCTGACGAGAACGGGGAGATGTTCATGCGCCCAGGGAAGATCTCAGATTACTTCCCCAAGCCTTACCCCAACCCCGAGGCAGCACGGGCAGCCAACAACGGGGCACTGCCCCCCGACCTCAGCTACATCGTCAACGCCAGGTCAGGGCTGGGGGGTCACAGGGGTCCTGGGGTCCCCGTGGGGGGCAGAGTGGCCAACAACAGGGCACTGCCCCCCGACCTCGGCTACATCGTCAATGCCAGGTCAGGGCTGGGGGGTCACAGG
>NW_008656962.1:2472-2934 GCF_000695815.1 Acanthisitta chloris | reverse complement strand
CAAGCTGCTGGCACACACCTCCTGAATGACTTTTTGGCACGGATGGACCTGCCCATTCTCCACGACAGGGTTGGTGTGTCTGTGGGAGCAGCCAAGGGTTAAGGGGGTTGGGGTTAAAGCCAAGGAAATGGGGCAGAGCTGTGGGAAGGGGAGCAGGAACTGGCTGGGGGGGACTAGGAGGTGGAATTGGGTGGGTTGTGGCAGCTTCCAGCCCATGCCCTGGGGGCTGGGGAGAAGGAGCGGTGGCTGGTTTGGGGTGAGCCCCAGCTCCTCCCTCCTTACCTGAAGATGACGGCGAGTCGATCCAGGGGCACAGTGGGGTCTGAGGAGAGGCCATTGCTTGGCTCCTGAGAGAGCAGCTGGAAAAACAAGGGAAAAGGGTGGGATTTCAGGACCACAAGTAGCCCCATTCCCAGGCAGGACAGTCCCCTCCTGGCTGAGGTAGCACTGCAGCCTGGGCAG
>NW_008656962.1:0-2403 GCF_000695815.1 Acanthisitta chloris | reverse complement strand
CCCAGCCGAGACACAACCAGGGCCTGTGATGCCTCTGTCCCCTCCCTGCCCCCACCATCCCACTCTGCCCCCTCTGCTCCCCAGTCAGACACACCTTCTTGAGCGCCAGCACCTGCACGGCACAGAGCTCGCTGAGGCACTCCGCGATCTTCTCCAGGGGCAGCCGGGCCAGCACCAGCGCCGTCCCTGCGGGAAAGGGCAGGCTCAGAGCAGGGACACAGCAGGGAGATTCCTGAACTGAACGCCTCCAGGGCGGGGCAGGGACTGGGAGGGGTTTCCCTGCGCCTGAAACTGCCTCTGGTTGAACCAGAAGGGGTGGGAAGTAAGGAGTGATGCAATCCCCAGGGACAACCTAGCAGCTCCCCCGGGGCTCAGCATCCACAGGCAGCAGTTCCCAAGGATACTCCAATCCCAGCAGTTCTCCTTGGAGAACATCAGGACAGACCCTGTGAGCACAGGGCTCAGCACCCATGGACATCCCAATCCCAGCACATCTCCTTGGGGCTCAACACCCACAGGCAGCAATCTCCATGGATAACCCAATCCCAGCAGATCACAGAATCAGCCAGGTTGGAAGAGACCTCAAAGATCATCGAGTCCAACCCCACCATGGTCACTAGACCATGGCACTAAGTGTCACATCCAATCACACCTTGAAAACCTCCAGGGATGGTGAATCCACCACCTCCCTGGGCAGCCCATTCCAAGGCCTGAGCACTCTCTCTGTAAAAAATCTCTTCCTAATATCCAACCTAACCCTCCCCTGGCAGAACTTGAGTCTGTGCCCTCTTGTCCTGCTGCTGGTTGCCTGGGAGAAGAGACCAACCCCCACCTGACTCCAATCTCCTGTCAGGGAGTTGCAGAGGGTGAGAAGGTCTCCCCTGAGCCTCCTCCAGGCTAAACAATCCCAACTCCCTTAGCCTCTCCTCCCTGAGGCATAGTGGGACAAACCCTGTGAGAGGACAGGGCAGAGCACCCACACAGAGCAATCCCCAGGGATACCCCAATCCCAGCAGTTCCCCTTGGAGAACATCAGGACAGACCCTGTGAGCACAGGACCAGACCCACCCTTGAGCAGCCCCACGGCAGCCTCGGGGGACAGCGTGAAGGAGTCGAGGGAGCGCGCGATGTCCAGCAGCCCCGAGAAGTGCTGAGCCATGTGGTCACGGCACACAGAGCAGATGTTGTGGATTGCCTTGGCTGCCGCCGAGGCCAAGCGCCGGTCACACAGCCCCTTCATCAGGTACCCCAGCACGGGATCTGTGGGACAGGGGTCAGGGGGGCACAGGGGCATCAGGTACCCCAGCACGGGATCTGTGGGACAGGGGTCAGGGGGGCACAGGGGCATCAGGTACCCCAGCACGGGATCTGTGGGACAGGGGTCAGGGGGGCACAGGGGCATCAGGTACCCCAGCACGGGATCTGTGGGACAGGGGTCAGGGGGGCACAGGGGGATCAGGTACCCCAGCACGGGATCTGTGGGACAGGAGGTCGAGGGGGCCTGGGGGGCACAGGGAAATGGGGTACCCCAGCACGGGATCTGTCAGACAGGGGGTCAGGGAGTCTGGGGGGCACAGGGAGGCAGGACTCACCCAGGAACTGCGGGTTCCTGTCCACTACCTCGCTCATCTCCCCCACCAGCTCGATGCTGGTGTAGCGCACAGCCGTGTGCACGGTCTCAGGCAGCCTCACCACTCCCTCCAGCACCTCCACCAGCGTCGGGTTGTTCTCCCTGTGGAGAAGTGGGGCTCAGCTCCTGCCACAGAGCCCTGCAGGGGCTGCTGGAGCCAGGATGGGCACCCAGACAGAGCACAGAACACCGAACAGCTCCACCGACAGAACTGGGGCACGGGAACACAGTGAGGACACGGTGGATTCAGTCCAGGGGACACAGACACATCCCTGTCCCAGCTGTTCCTGAGGAACAAAGGGAATTAATCCCCTGGGAATCGCCTGTTCCTGTGTGGCAGGGTGGGGGAGAGTCCAGAGCCCTGTGGGACACACTGATGGGAGCAGTGTGCAGTGCTCCAAGGCAGCACTCCCAGGGACAGGAGACAGGAAAAACAAGTGGGAGCAGCCTCAACACGGAGAACAGCAGCTGGGGATGGGGAGGGATGGAGGTGACTCCCCCAGGCTCCCAGGGAAGGGAGGGATGGCATTCCCAGCCCAGTGGAGGTCAGCCAGGCTGTCCCACTGCTGGCAGCACACAGGACTCTGCACACTCACTGCCCTGGCTGTTGTCTATGACTCCACTGGAACTAACAGGAGAGGAAAAACAGTGATTTAAACTTCACTAAAGATACCTGGGAAAACTCCTCTGCCTGGGGCTGGAAGGATCTGGATGCAGAAGGATCCTCAAGGAATGGTTTGGGTGGGAAGGGACCTTAAAGCCCATCCAGTCCC
>NW_008656961.1:318-829 GCF_000695815.1 Acanthisitta chloris | reverse complement strand
GTAAGGGGGTCATGTGAAATAAGGCCAAATGGGGTAGGGTTAAATTCCCTTCATGCTGTGGGGGCTACTAACAAGTCAATTTCCATATCATCTTTCCGATATAGACTCTCATTCAATGCCAGGTGTTCAGGACAACGTTTCCCTTGGACACAGGCCACACACTTATTGTTGTTAGGTACTGTAGCAATCATTAACTCCCCCTCAGTCAGCCAAGTCTGGTTTTTCCCGCAAACAGAAAGATAAATCAATATACGGAATTTCACCTAATTTTCCTTCCTGCTTACAAAACAACAATAAAAGAGAAATCAAGTCAGATGGCAAAGACCTATTATCAGGCCACCGTTTCCCATTTTGCAAAACATATTTCGGCCACCGACTGTTACAATAACCCATCAGCTTATCCTTGCGTAATCCTTGGTCAAAATTACCTTGTTTCCAATGTGCTAATAAGCACCCCAGAGGAGAAGTCGGCATGGGGGCATTGCCACCCACAATCCTTTTGAGCTTCTCC
>NW_008656961.1:0-302 GCF_000695815.1 Acanthisitta chloris | reverse complement strand
CTTTCACAATTGTCTTTCGGATAGCCCCCAGGCATTTACCAGGAATTCCTTAGCCCAACCAAGCATAGCTTTCGCCGCATCTTACTGGCAGGCAATCAGACCAGACCAGAAATAAAAGCACCGTTCCCTCTCTAGGGGACGTTGTGAGCGGCGGAGAGTCGCGGCTCTGATGGGCTCCCCGAGAATCCCTTGGTGCCGGCTGAAGCTCGATCAAGTCGCAGAGTGCTCAGCAGCACCCACTAGGTCCCATATGGGTTGCCAAAATGTTAGCATGGAAACACATAATCACTGGATGATTATAT
>NW_008656960.1:0-6615 GCF_000695815.1 Acanthisitta chloris | reverse complement strand
GAGCGGAGGGCGGGGCGCGCTGAGTGGCGTATGCGACAACCAATGGAGAGTCAGGAAGCGGCGCGGGGGCGGGCAGAGGGGCGTGGGTTCGCATCGGGACCGCCGGTTCGAATCCTGAGCCCGGAGAGTCACAGGGGGGCGACCCAAATGGGTCGCGGGGTGACATCCCGCGGGGTTGGGGCCGGGGACGACTCTGGGCACATCCCAGCGTTGGCTGCCGTGCGGGAGGTCCCCGGACTTGCCCCCAGCAGAGTCAGCGTGACCTCCCACTCCATGCTGAGACCACCCACCACTCATCACACGAGTGTCACCAGCACCTTGGGGACCCATTGTCACTCCACCCTGAGGTGCCAACCCTATTATAGAGCCACTGAAACACAGACAGACCCAGTGCTGCAGAGAAAGACATTTACATGGGCTACAATAAAGAAGGGGAGGAAAGGGATGTGAAGAAAAATAAGTCACAGTTTGTTTTCATCTTGCTAGAAAGAGCAGTGAGGGATGGGGGGCCCAGCCCGGGGTGGGGACATGGTCTTGGCAGAGCTGTTCCTCCATGGAAATGTGCCAAGAGGTTTGGATGCCCCTGTGGAAGCCAGGGAGGAGGGTGGTCCTGGCTGCCAAACCCCCCTGGAACCACTCTGTTATCCACACTCCATCCCAGAAAGGTGTCAGCACGTTCCTCAGGGGAATCCAGGCTGCCAACACAACCCAAAGTATGTGGGGGAGGGATCCATGGACAACCTGGACACAGCAGCACACAGAGGTGTGTCACAGGAGTGTTTCTCCCAGGGTTTGGCCCATCTGATCAGCTCTGGGCTGAGCTCTGCCACCCCCCAGCTCTGCACTGGCTGGAGAAAGAAGCCCCTGGAGGCAAGGAGTGAAGAGCTGCTGTCACCTCTCCCCTGAGGCACGAGGTTGTGCTGGTGCTGAGCTCCAACCCTCCCACCCTGTCTGGGGAAGGGAAGGTGGAACCACCTGATCCCCTTAAGTTGAGCCCACCCCATGCTGCAGGACCTCCATGCCTAGTGCCAAGGGGCAGAGCCTCCCCCAGCACCTTTGGGGGATGTTTAGGATTTATTGAAGGCTGCCAGGACTGCCCAGATCATCTCAGTGCCTTTAGCTTTGGCAGCTTCCACCTCAGGGTCCATATCGAGCAGATCCTTGGTCCTGTTCATTGCCACATCATACTTATCATCTGCCAGGTTGCCAAAAACGTTCTCCAGCACATCTGAGGAGTGAGCCAGGACCAGGAGGGCTAAAGTCCTACGCTCCATGCGCTGAGGGTCATTCACCCAACGCTCCAAGACACTTTCCTGCAGCTTCTTCACCAAGCGCTGCTTCTCGCTGGCATTGCTCACGGGGTGGGTGGTCATGTCAAAGAGGAGGAAGTTCTGCTTCTCCGTGGTGAGGATTCCCTTCTCCACCAGAGCCTTGGCGATGCGTTCACGCACGTTCCGTAGCTGGTACTGCAGCTTGAAGGGGTTCCAGGTCTCTCCTGAGGGACAGGAGAACTTAGGTAGCTACAAGGCAGTGGTGGCTTTGCTCCCCAAACTCAGTGCTCAGGCTGCTTCCAGCCCAGGATGTCCCTGGAGACACTCCCAGTAGAGTCACCTGGGCAAGGAGTGACCTCCCACTCCTTGCAGAGACCACCCACAACTCATCACACAAGTATCATCAGCACCTTGGGGACCATTGCCACCCCACAAGAGGTACAGTGTCCCCTGAGATGCCAACTCTGTTACTGAACCTGAGGGACAGGAGAACTTGGGCAGCTCCAGGACAGTGGTGGCTTTGCCCCCCAGGCCAAGTGCTCAGGCTGTTTCCAACCCAGGAACATCTTTGCCTGCATGGACACTGACAAGGGCAAGTGCTGGATTCTGCACCTGGAATGGGACAACCTTGGATGTACCTACAGATTGGGAATGTCCCAATCCTCTGCCCTGGGCAGGGACATCTCCCACCAGAGCAGGTTGCTCAAGACTTTATCCAACCTGGATTAAACAGTGACAGGGTTGGGGCAGCCCCAGCCTCCTTGGGGCAGCCCCAGCCTCCACTGGGGCATCCACAACCTCCCTGGGGAATTCACAGCTTCCCTGGGCAACCTGTGCCAGTGTCTCACCACCCTCACGGAGAAAAACTTCTTCATAATACCTAATCTAAATTTCCCTTTCAATTTCTCCCCATTACTCCTTGTCTTGTCCCTGCAGTTCCTACCCAAGTCCCTCTGCATCCTCCCTGGAGTCCCTTCAGCTCCTGGAAGGTTGCTGTGATGTCTCCACACAACCTTCTCTTCTCCAGGCTGAACAGCCCCAACTCTCTCAGCCTCCAGTGACACAAGGGGACAGACAGGAGGGCACAGGCAGCAGGGCTGGGTAGAGGGAGTTGGGATGCTGTTCCTAACTGCCCTTACCAGTAAGCAGCTCTATCCAGGTCTGAACTGTTTCTGCAGTCTCTGTGGCCTTGATGTGCTTGAGAGTCTCATCCAACAACACATCACCGGTCGGAGCATCCGACTTCAACAGCACCTGGAGAAGGATAAGCCAAGGCTGGAGGCAGAACTGCTGCTCCATTCCCAGAGCACAGCTCCCTGTCAGGATGAGGTGGACAGAGCCCCAAAAGGACCTGAAAAGCCTCACCTTCCTCTCCAGGAGCCTCCTCTTCCTGCTGGAGAGTGGCTCGAGGCGGATGCGGCCGCGCAGCGCCAGCTCGATGAGGATGCCCCCACGCAGCCCCGAGGAGATGCAGTCATTCCAGAAGGAGGTGTAGCCCTGGCACACACACAGGATGGATGGAAAAGGGACAAGAGAGATGAGACTGAGCTTTGCTGAACCTCCTACCTCTCCCAGTCTGCTCAGCCCCAGTCCCCATGGCCCTCCTAGCTCACATCTGCCATCCAGGCCGAAGGGAGAGGAGACCTGTCCCCTGTAAGTGACACGTGCCTGGCAGCCCCAACCATCCCCCTCCTGCCCCAAAGCTCCTGTAAACATTGAGCAATTCAGGCTGGGCCCTTCCTGCTGCACCCACAGGGCACACCCTGGCACTGGGCAGGTGGCTGTGCCCAGCAGCACCTGCTGGGGATGTGCCCAAGGCACAGGGGAAAGGAAATCTGCTCTTCTTGAGCAAACCTCCCCAACTCCAATCCTGCCCTGGGAGTCACTTGTTGTAGGAAGAAATCACCATCAGGCTTGGGAAGAGCTTCCACAGCACCTGCAGCACTGTGCTACGGGGCACAGGCTCCAGGGAGAACCTGTTTCACCACAGGAGCTTCGTGGAATGGCTTGGGTTGGAAGGGAACTTAAACCTATCCAGTTCCACCCCCTGCCCTGGGCAGGGACATCTCCCACCAGCCCAGGTTGCTCCAAGTCCTATCCAACCTGGCCTGGAACACTCCCAGGGATGGAGCAGCCACAGCTTCTCTGAGCAACCTGTGCCAGTGTCTCACCACCCTCCTAGGGAACAATTTCTTCCTAATATCTGATCTAAATTTCCCTCTTTCAATTTATCCCCATTCCCTTTCTTTTTTTTTTTTTTTGCTGCTACCCAGCAAGCCCCTTCCCAAGGAAAACAGCCTGGGAACACACAGCCCTCCCCCATGGAACATTTTGACACTGCTGGTGGGTGAACTCTTGTCCCCAGTGTGTGTTTGTGCAGTGCATCTGGACACTGAGCTCTTCCAGCACAGAGAACCATAAAAGAAATGAAAATCTATTTGCTTTCTTCACTTCCTTGTGAGGAAAGACACAGCAACCTTTTATTCCTGCCCTCCTGGTTCTCAGCCCTGCTGTCTGCACATGTCCTTTGGGAACAAGTTCTCCAGGAAAGGGTGTGAAGATGACCAAAAGTTTCAACTTGCTGCCTGGAAGGTAAGTTAAAACTGTAAAGGGTCTGAAATCAAAGCATCTGGGTCACTTCCAGCCTCTGGAATCACACTGGTCACCAGTGCCAGGCTGGTGTGCAGCCAAGTTCTCCTACATAGACACATCAGTTGCTTGAAGTAATGAAATCACAGTGAGCTCATTAAATTTGGCAAAAATCATCTTGTTTTTCTCCCCCAGTCACCAACCCCTGAGTGAACAACTGAGCTGTGAGAAGTCACTGCCCAGCTCAGGGTCAGATCCCTTCAGCTGCTGCCTCTGGTCTTGAGGTGGAGGAATGTGGAAGGACAGGATGGAGAGAAAAAAAAACAGTGGGACAAGGGTTTTTTCTGTATCTGCTGTGCTCTCCCAACTTCCTGGTGGCTGCAGGGCCATTCCCAGCACACAAGAACCAAGCCAAGAACACCAACCATAGCCCAGGAAGAAAAGCCACCACACTCCTGGGCTGCTCTCAAATATTTACTCCAAAATTATTTGCATGATGGTTTTGTTGCTTTCTTACAGCCTTGTTCTCCCGACACTTCCTAGTAGGCTCAGCAAGTCCTAGACCTTATCTGGGAATGGCAAACAGGACAAGCACAGCCTGTGTCACACTCACAAGCCACAGCTCTGTGCTGGATTTGTGCTCAGAGCCACATCAGGGACAGCACAGCACCAGCTCACACCAACCCACAGACCCAGAGCCTGATGGAAAAGGATGTTCAGCACCTCACAGGGTTTAATTCCAACCCAGACAAACTCAGGACGAAGCCACAGCTTTCACAACCACAGTGCTCAGGGTAGGAGACAACCTCACAGGGGTCATGAGGATTGGAAAAGACCTCCAAGATCATCCAGTCCAGCCTTAGCCAAAGTAGGCTCCTGGAGCTGAGAAGGTGTGTTGAAGGCTCTGCAATTATCACCCCAAGAAGCACCTTGAGCAACTGGTTGCTTTCCCCTGGGCTAGATTTACTCAGGTGCTTCTCAGGAATAGCAGCAACAGATTATAGAATCCTGGAATGGTTTGGGTTGGAAAGAACTTAAAGATCCACATCTGCTCTGGGAAATCTATTCCAGCCCCTGGGCAACCTGTGACAGTGCTTCACAGCCAAAGATTCCCCCAGAAAAATCAAGACGTGGATGCAGATAAGGCAGGAACTCAGAGAACTCAACCCAAGGCACAGCTCCCTTCCCCACAGCTCCTTCAAGGCAGAGCTGTGAAACAAGTTCCTGGGCTGATAAGTACAAACTAATCTGTTTGACCAGGATTCCTTTCCAGCAGGTAATAACCATCTGGGAACAACCAGCTCTGCATCCATCCACTGCTGCCAGGGAGAGCCAGTGCCTGGCACACGTGGGGAGAGGAAAGCCCAGCACAGACATTCCCATCCAGCCTGGAGCTGCACATCTCCATTCCTGCCTGGTTGAGGGAATGGCCAGATAAGGCTTCTGCCATTTCTGGGTCCAGGCTCAGCTGCACCTGCTCTCAGCTCCCAGCCCACTGCCTCCATTCCCCTCCCCCTCTGCCCCCAAAACCGTCTCTGCTCTTCTTCACACTCATTTCTAACACAGCAGGAACAATGCTCAGGGTGTCCCTGGGTTTCAGCTAGTGGTTTTGGCCAGGAGGGAGCACTTGAGTAGGGAAGAGGACATTTACCCTTTGACACACGAGGTGAGGCTCCTTTTACCCCACATCTTTGACCCTGGCCAAGACCAAACCCATCTTTGCTCACATGATACCATAAGGCATCACTCACCTCCAGCCACTTCTTGTTCCTGTGCCAGAGCCGGGGGGAAATACCTGCCAGCAATGTCCAGAGCTCAGTTTGAACTCAGATGAAGGTAGTTTGTGCCAAGCAAACCAAAGGAGAGCAGGTTTAGATTGGATATTGGGAAGGAATTCCTCCCTGTGAGGGTGCTGAGACATTGGCACAGGTTGCCCAGAGAAGCTGTAGTTGCCCCATCCCTGGAAGTGTTCCAGGCCAGGTTGGACAGGGCTTGGAGCAACCTGGGCTGGTGGAAGGTGTCCCTGCCCATGGCAAGTGGGATGAGATAAGCTTTAAGGTCCTTCCAACCCAAACCATCCCATGTTTCTATGATTCCAAGAAGGATGAGTTTGCTGGAGAGGACTGAGAGGAACCCATACAATCCCTTCTGCTGCTCTGTGAGCCTCATACCCAGGGTACACCACGGCAGAACCACATCACTGCCCACACACATCTCCCTTACCTCCTTGTCCTTCAGCCCCAGCAGCAGCACCTCCTCCATGAGCGTGAGACGGATATCTTTGGAGTCATCAGGATCATCCTCGTTGAGGTCCCTGTCTGCAGCCACATCCTCCTCACTGTCTGTCCTCTTGTCCGTGTTCCTGCTGGCCTCCAGCCGCCGCGCTCGGTGCGTGAGCGTCGTCATCTCCTGCTTCTGCTGGGCACAGGGACACCCCTGGTCTGCCTCGCTCCCACACACCACGGGCAGGGCAGTGCTGAGCCCCCAGACCCAACCATAACCCCAGGGAGGCACAGCCAACGACAGGGACACTCACCCCTTCTACCCACGGATTTTTTGCTCTCCCTGTTGGAGTTTTGTTGGAGTGGGTGACAGGGAGCGACTGGCACCCCGCGACGTGCTGGAGGGCACGGTCACACCTCCAGGGAGGGACTGGAGAGAGCCTTGAGCTGCCAGACAAGCCCCTTGGCCCTGGGGACAGCCTGGCCATGAATACACAGCAGGGGAGGGTCCCGAGCCCCCTGCGCTGCTCCAT
>NW_008656959.1:46738-50394 GCF_000695815.1 Acanthisitta chloris | reverse complement strand
GATTCTATGATTCTGTGATTCTGATGATCAGATATGAAGGAGAGTACTGAGAAGAGAGGAGGAAAGCACCATCACTGAAGCGATGAAGTAGTAGTAGTTCCACCAGCCTTGAGCAGCATTAAGTCAGAGTGTTAAAACAGGTTTGGATTTCAGGGAAGCAAATGCTATACAGAAGTGGAATTTTTGAAGCTCTGAAAATCACATGTGGGTTTTTTAATGTTGAGGAAAGAGACATTAGTCTGCACTTGCATTGATTTAAAAAATCATTGACTTTGCACTCTTCTGTCTTGGTATGCATGTAGCAACAAGAAAAACAAAAGCAGCGATGCCTCAAATTAGGTACTCCTATGACTCCACAGAAGCATGGGCAAAATCGCTGGCTGGCGTGGAGGCAGCACTGGACATTCATAGGGCATCTTGCAACGCCTGATGGGCCAATGGAAGGAAGGATTTGAGCAAGCAGTTAGAGCAGTCTGTTTTCAGTGGTACTCAGGAAAATGACATCGAACAGGAGCCAGCTCTGGTGCTTTGTTGGATAGCCCTCCATTGCTTTATAACCAGTTGGTGTTGGCAGGACGTTTTTCCACCTCTTCAACGCCAGTGGCAACATTTTGAAAAAGTGTGCCATTCCAAAATAAATGTGCACATGCAGATTTGCTGAGAATTAGCACAAAATGTGAAATGAAAACAGATTTAGATATTTGGCTGTAAGTTGGTATGTAGTTCAGCTCTCCATAACCACTCCCAAAGGATATAATAAATACTGAAGTGTTTAAATATAAAGCTTCATATTTTCTTTAGTAAATGGCTTTGGGTAGTGTCCTGAATGATTTTTAACTCTGTAGAGCACTTAATGGTATGAGTATGCTTTCAGGATTTTTGTTCAGCTTATGGGTTGATAGTCTGTTGTTTGGGGGAAAAACCAATTCCTATCTGTTTATATTTGTATTAATCTAAAATATGTTTTTTTTTAAAATTAAATGCCATTAGGTAGTAATTTACTGCCTTAATGTCAGATGTATTGTGGTCATGGTTTTAGAGTTGTTATTTTAGGTCTTTTTTTTTTTTTTTTTCGAAGCTTGCCTCACAGTCCTTAAAATACAGCATACTACACTCTCTCCTGACCCCTGCCTCCCCCAAAAGAAAATACTGCAAAGCATTATTTTTGTCTCAAAAGTAATTCAGAAATTACAGGTCGAGTTTTATTAACCTCCTTCTCTTACTACCTATAAGCATGCATACCCTGATCTCCTCTATGTCATCCATGTTATTGCCAGCTGAAATCTGTTCTGGGTATTATAATTCCACAAAGTAATGCTTTTTCATTTCTGAAACACTGAATGTCTCATCACAGTGTGTTTATGACAATAGCAATGTTTTCCACCATAATGGTGTTACTCTAATTTACACTCGTGGGGTGACTGAATTTGTAATCTTTTGTGGCACTTGGTCTTATTCTTGCAATAATTAAAGCTCCGCTGAATAATTATGAGGACTAACCAGGCTTGTCCTTATTTTATGTATTGTTTGCTTGTGTTTATGGTTGCAGTTTATGTATTTGACAACCAAACCCTGAAGGAGATATGGCAAATAAGGCCAAATTGATGTATTTTTACAGTCAGCTAAGCAGCAGTGAAAACTGTGACATCTATCTAGTGGTGGGAATAGCAACTAAACTGGGTTAGTTATTTGAAGCCATACACTGCATTCATCATATGTGGCAGTTCATCCATATTTTTCAAGTAGTTCTGTTCATTTGTTTACATTTTGGAGATGAGCAGAGCTTCAGAAGTTATTTACTCCCAAACTTTACTTACAATAGAATAAAGTACAAGTTTTTATGAATAAACTGCAATGAATCTGTGTAATATACATCTCTCATTGGTCAATATCAGATGTCTAGTACTGATTTTTTCATCAGCTTTACTAAATGCAGTGAATATTCTTGAACTTTTGGCAAAGCCAGTGTTGTAAGAACTTGCAATTCTTAAATTCTGGAGATGACACCTAAAACCCCAGGTTTGGTTTACTCAGCAGATCTAAGTCCACTTGATATGTACTGGTTTGTACCATTTTACACTAGGAGATGGGAGTGGAGGTTGGCTTGCTCATCCCCATCCCTCACTTATGGGATGAGGAGTGCACAGCTCATCTGACTGTAACTAGAAACAGCTGATGAACCTTCATCTGTTAATTTCCCATTCACTGAGGACTGCATTGCTGTAGCATCTGTTAGTCATTATATCTTGTTTAAAAAGAAGTCAGTAAGAAAAAATACAGGAGGGACAATGAGGTATCAGTTTAGACTACAGAACTGATAACAAATGTTCTATTTCTGGTTTCTTTGCTGCCATGGAAGTCTTGTACCTTCATACAAATAATATAAGGTCTTTCATCACCTGTTAAATGAAGTCTGTGCCTGCTGCTTGCAGGTGCTTTGATTATTTTTAGTGTATGCATGTATCAGTAGAAAGCTTTGAAAATTCTTGGGTTTGATTATTCTTTCCTGTGCCTGTGATGTCATATTTCTTTGTTGTTGCTTTTTTACAGCCATGGTTGTTATCAAGCTTATCAAGCTTTTCTCTAGATGGCTTTTCACTTTACTTCCTAACGTGAGGGTGCATAGGGAGCCCAGAGAGCCTCCACCCCTGCAGCAGCAGGTCTTGAATGTCTGATAGGGTGTGAAAGAGCTTATGTGCAGTGTATGTGCTTAACTGTTGGAATGGTGCTCTGCATAAAGCTACAGTGCACTTCAGTCTGTGCTGATTTTTGCTTAAAACTGCCTTCCATGACTTTTCAGTAAGTTTTATCTGTTGGAATGTCTACAGTATAGCCCAGCATAACCTGCTCCGCCATATCTAATACACCAGAAGAGCCTGGTGTGGGGTGTGTGAGTGAGGTAGCAGGAATAAGGCATCAATGAAAAATATTCCAGGCCTCTTCCAGATGCATTATGACCCCAAAAGAATGTAGAAGAATGGTAATGTCCCTTTTGATAGTGGCAGTGAGCTGGTGGATGGGGTCAGCCTACCACTCTGGGTGACATCTGATCTTTGTAACTGCAGGTTGCTACCACCTGTTGTCCTCTGCTCCTGCTCTTGCTCTAGGTTCCTTGGGTCAGATCCAGTGAAGGTGCACTGCTAGTTCAGCCTACTGACCCAAGGGTAAACTTTCTGGCACAAGGGACAACACACAGTTTTACTATATTAGGAGTAATGTCCATCCACAATGGAGATATGATAATGCATCTGCTTCAGCTGTGCCCACCTTAACAGCTTCTGCACAATCTCCGGTGTGCTAGATCAGCACCAATGTGATCACAGAAATAAGCCAAGTTAAGATAACTGTGAAGAAGTAAAAGAACCTGGTAGGAGCTCTTTAGCTGGCTTATCTCTTTGCTTGCTATAAAACCATACATGAGCAGCCATGCTCTTGGGAGATTGCTGGCTCTGGGAGCCTGGACTTGCTGTCCAATAACTTACCTTGCAAGGTAACTCTGAATGCCTAAACTCAGTTGATACCTCGCTCCTTGGTTTGTTAGTTTGGGGGTTTGGTTTTTTTTACTTTTTTAAGAACAATGATGGGTACTTTTCATTAAGTGATCTCTTCAGAGGGAAGCCAGTCAGACTGCATCAACTTCTGTCCTTGGAGTGGTG
>NW_008656959.1:22169-46722 GCF_000695815.1 Acanthisitta chloris | reverse complement strand
GAAGTGAAGGTGGTGGGACTAGAAATGGAGAAATTGGAAAGGAAGCCTTATAGGCTTTGTAGTCTGGGAGTTAGGGCAGTTGGTTGGTTTGGATTGATGTGGTTTTCGGTCTGCACTCTGGGAGTTTTTCTCTGCTTTAGTCCAGCAGGTTTTTTTCCTTCGTGTCTTCTATTAATAGTAATGCAACTATTAATAATTAAAAGTTTGGCATATCCAAATCTGTGTTCTTGATTCCATGTCATTTGTAACTCTAATTCCTTTACCTAGATCACCAAGTATTTTTGCCATGTCAAAGTAGAAGACTTCGCTTCCTATATTTCTCTTGAGTATACTTCCCTGCTCTCTGTCTTTGTGTGTAGGGACTGGAATTTTAACTTAGCTGAAATTCCTGTTTCTCTCGCACACCTTGAGTATTCATTAGATTCCCCTATTGAAACGGATGCCAGACCTGTGTTGCTTGATCTACTGCTGTAATTAAATGCAAATTAAACCAGTTTTGCTCAACGTTAGTCTGCATTACAACTCAGTAATTAAAAATGCCTAATGTCTTGAAAAACCTGAGTCACTGCACTTCTCAGCCTGGTAAAACAGTCTGTACTTAGGTTGCAGTGGCAGAAAGCAGCTGGTTTGGAGTTCAGAGCACAGCAGATGCCTCTCAGATACTAAATAATTAGAAGACAGGATGTTACCCCTTCCTGTTTGCAGCTGCTTTAATAGGAATTGAAAAGGTTTTTTTTATACGGGTATTCACAAATGGTGAGTTTAATTCAACCAGAAACTAGTAGTAATGGCCAACCAGGCAGGTCTGTGCTTGTCATATTTTTGATTTGTTCTGTTTTGCTGGAAAATCAGGGCTTTTAGTCTGCCCCCATAATCCTGCTTCCCTAGGAGCTGGGGTGGGAGGATTGCTGCTTCTCTGTGTTCAACCTTGCCTGCCTCATTCAGTGGTGTCTTGTCTCCTTTTGCATTAAAATCAAGTTTCCTTTTCCTGCTTGATTCCTCCCCACACACCTCTAGCCTATTTTCATTTGTTCTGTACATTTGCCTTTAGTATTGATGCTTCCCCAAAAGCTCCCCTGTTAGGACACATTAGAGTTATAGTAAGCATGCCCTTTGATATTATCATCTCTCTTCTATGTAAGGTGCACATGGGACCTGATTTTGAAATTCCCCTTGGGATGGGGAGATTGTTACTGCTCAGCACACTTTCCCTTGACTGTGTGTGTAAGTATGGCTATATAGACAGTTTAGCTGGGAACACTGTATAGGATAATTAGTAGGTGTGCTGGTAGGAGTAAGCATATTGATGGGTAGCTATTTACTGCCCAGTGTACAATTATTGCTTAATTGCTTTTCATTTGAATTGTTTTGTAAACTGGTTCCACCTCTATGTATGTGTTCATTTCTCAGGCTAGTCTTAAACAGCTAGGGATACTCTCCAAAGACTGAGAAGCTGGTGCCACTCCACAGGCTGTATATCTAGGATGTTTTGGGTTGGGATCACTTTTTTGGAGCTTTGCCTACCCACAGGAAGATAACCTGTCTCAAAGTCCGCTCCAAACCACGATCAAAACACAGAAGTTTTTACTTCATTTTCAGTGTCAGTAATAGAAAACTATTTAAAGGAAATGTTTAAAATGAATGGCAGTTCTTTTTGTTGTCTCTGATGTTTGGTCATTCCTAACAATGATCCTGGGTGCTCAGATTGTAGTTTCTCAGCAATGTAATTTGAGTCAGGATTTCTTGGATTTTAGCATGGCATGGACTTATTTTTTGATACCAGCTTCATCAAAGGGCAGTAAATCATTTTGCATCAATTGAACAAGTGTGAATTTACTTTTCCTGTCCAGTCTGTCGTTGTAGTCACTATACCAGTGAATGAACTGATCAAATACTGCCTCTGCAAAAGCTGAGGTGATGGGCTAGCTAGCATTAGAGTGGCTTGATTGTTAGTGATCTGTATTGGATGAAATCCAGTGTTCCAGTCCTGACATGTTGGTCAGATTGCTCATGCCCTTTGGCTTCTGTGAAGTACATTTTTTTGGTTGCCTGAGAGCACTACATGGAAGAAAGGCTGTTAGGCATTTCACAATGATAGTAATATTTAGTCTCTTAATGTGCAAGTAGAGAACATATGCAAGTGCAGAACCAAAGACAGAGAGCACTGGTTTTGGGACTCAAGTTTTTCTTTTAACCTTGCCTTCTGTTGCTGCAGTTTTTATCCCTCTCTGTAGCTTTTTCTGAATACAACAAAAGTAAAAATTATGGACATTTTGTAAGCAGCAGAGCAGCTTGCCGTCAAAAGCCATTTTATGCTTGCATATGCAACATTGTCCAGTTGGTTGAGCACTGAAATAGACTCACAAGGCTTGTACTACTAACCCCAACTCTATCATTAATCGCTGACAAGAACAGGGATACACTTTTCCCATGTCCCTGTATTTACTAGGAAGTCTTAATTCAAGTGAGCTAATAGGAAGCACTGAATAATCCAGTGAAAATTGCATTTCTTCAGTTCTTCCTGTTGAAATCAAGGCCTCTCTCCAGTTCCTGTTGTAGTCTTGCTACCATTAATAATCCCTCCTAAGATGGTGCTGCGACTCGCATTTCTCTGCTCCAGCTGAAGGCGCAGTTGGGAGGAGGAGGAGGAGGAGGTTGGTGCATCCTCTGCCTGAGGCAATTTCCTGCCCAGCACTTCCCTTAGCCTGTCCAAGAGCAAGAGTTAAATCATGGCAAGCAGGTCAGTGGCAGAGGACAGGGGTCACCTTTTATTCAGGAGTGCTGACTTCAGCTGAACTTGGCACTTGGCTGCTCTGTCTATTATGTACTTCATCATGCCCTGAATCTGTTTTAAGTGTGGTATTGCAGGAGAAACAGTAAAGCAAAAGCCAGTGTCTTAAGCTTAAGCATATGTAGGAAGCACTCTCCTGTGATCTTAAATTGTGCAGGCAGGGAGGATTGGCAAGGGGAGTCTGATGGAGCAGAGGGAAGTTTGACGGGAAGGAGGTGTCAAGTAACATGAAGGGATACTATTCACTGACTGAGGGCAGGCCAGCACTGGGGCACTTGCAAGTGTTGGAAGAGTACTAGAGGGGAAATGATAAAAGAAGGGATCAGATTTAGTAGCAGGAGTGAGAGAAGGAAGAGCATTCTTGTTTATTTTTAACCAAGTGGAAAACCTGCCATGAGATGGCCTTTGTGGAGTAAGACAAACCAAAGCTTGGAGTCTGGTTAAGACTGTGTGGGTACATCAGCTATTGTGCTTGTAAGCATGGGAACTAGTGCCTGTATTCCTCTGTGCAAAACCTGATACTTACAGCAAATACTGCAGATATTTCTGGTTTAGGGTTGGAATGTGGCATTTCAGAAAAAGCAGATGTCCTGCTATGCATGGCTACGTCTCTTCAGCTACCAGAGCATTTATCTGCTGACCTTCTCATTCTTCTTGGTGCTTGAGGTTGGTTAAGATCTTGTAGAAGAAAGTAAAACCAAAGTATAATCCACTCATGATGAAATGTTTGATTCCTGACCCTTCTGAAGGACTGTTTAACTTCCAGAGATTGAAATATAACTGATTGTTTTAGCATGCTCAACATTGTCATTGCCCTTTCCCAGTAATGGTTGCTGTATATTTTGAGAGTAATAGGCAGGCTTTTTTTTTTTTTCAAGATTTGTGTATTCATACCAAAATACAGGTTCCATCTCTTCCACAAGATAATGAATGGGATTAGGGAGAATAAAATTTTTAAAAAAAGGCAATCCCTGCCTTCTTCAGCACAATGTCTTTGGAAATATCCTCTGGCTTGTCTTTGCTCGAGGGTTTGCTTTTCTCCACTTTCTCCATTTTCAGCTGCTATATGAAATATACACTAACTTCATAAAATCGTAATAGGCCATCTCAGGAGAGGTCAAATATAGAAATTATACTTAACTGAGCCGCTTAAAAGCTAACAGAAATAGAACTCAGCCGCAAATAATATAATGCTGCAGGAGTAATAACATATTATGTTCTGGGTTTTCTGTCTTTTATGCTCATTCCTGTGTATAGTCCTTGGTAGTTTGGTTTTGAGGATTGACCGTGTAATAGTATGGCTCCGGATGAAGCATGTTCAGAAGAACAGTGGCTTTATCCACAAGATTTTGACGAGGCATGCTTAAAAGAACACAAGGGTTGCTCTTCTCTCAGGTCTAAAGCTCTTTCTGATCAGTTCTTATCAAGGAAAGCACAAAGAGTCAGTTGTAATTTCTAGAATTCAGTTTCATTAACTACAATCAATGGAAGCTTTTCCAGTAAAAAGGAAGTGAGTAGATGGGTTTGCAATCATTGGACTAATATATGCATTAAAAAATAAAGCAAACTTATGGATAAAGATCTAGCAACTAATATTAGGTAGTGTCATAATGCCTACAAGTATCTCACGTATGTGATCATGCGAACAGTGTATGGCACGAAGGAGCTTGTCTGACTGCAGTGGTATTAAGGGCAGGAGATTCAAGTTTGGATAATGTAGGAAGTGAATGACTGAGGAAAACATAGAATTCAATGCAGTGAGCCCTGGTTTTGTATTTTATTCATAGGTCTACTGAGTTTCTACTATGGATCTGTAGTCTTGATTGTGAAAAGGAGCTTTGCATAATACATGATTCCTTTTGAAATGAACTTGAAATACTTCAGGGTGCTGTTCTCTGTCTTGGGGGATGGACTTGTAAAGAATTACAGGCACTGGTTAAAGAGCTGCAGAATATCTGAATATTCAGAGTCCTTTCTGCTGTACAGAAAATATTGTTTCTGTATGGTAACTGTGTAAGCAGAGCGTGGTGATCTGTTGTTTCCACAGCAGCGGGGCAGGTTGAAAGATGAGAAGCTGCTGGGTGATAGCGAGGGCTTCCCTGGTTATTGCCAAGTTGTCTCTGTTTATTTACTTGCCATACTTTTTGCTCGCAGCCTGACAGTCATGATTTTTGGTAATTCACAGTGGGGAAATTTGACTGCCAAAGGAATTGGGTTCTGTGCATGATGGGATTTGAACCCTGTGTATGACATTGTGTTTAATAAGAGTATGCTTGTCGCAAGTGTGCTTGTGTATTCATTCGATTGGGAGCAGAAAGTGAACTTGCAGCTCTGCCAGGGAGGGGAGAAAGAGGGAGAGGCAGAAGTCCAGGAAATGGTAAGTTCTTGCCTCAATGTAGATGCTGTTTTCAGCTGTGAACTTTTGTACCTGCAGTACTCTTGGATTCAGCTTTACCAGTGGGAGCAATCAGCTGTTGGTCAAGAAGCGTGTTCATGAGAGCCAGGAGGAGATTTCTGGGGGAAGAGCCACAAAGGCAAGGGAAACAAATGCACATTAGAAACAGATTAGATTCTTGAATCTTAGCAAATGGAAAAATAACAGGGTAACTTAAGCTTCAGAAAGCCTTCTGGAGATGAGCTAGAATTTTCTGCAAACTGGAATAACCTTAGCCATTCTTAAATTGCTGCTCAGTGTGAATTAGAGTTAAAACAGGGATTAAAAATGAGCAGAATTCTTATTCCTGCCTGCAAATCACCAGACAATGGACACTTTCCATGCTTGGCAAGAAAACAGTTCAAGAGTAGTGTTGAGAAGACCTCAGAACAAATTGATCATGTATGACGCAAGGAATCAGAAAAATAATCTCAAATTTAGAATTGTGGTGGTAAGCAGCATGGGCATGGCATGTGAAGTACTTGGACTTTTTTTTTCAAGTTCAGTTGAAGCTTTAATTTGTGGTGCAGTGGTTTTTGAAATACTGACATTATCAAGGATTGACACTACAAGTCAGTCAGAATTATGATGTGGTTTGGAAAATGTTGAACAAAGTGGATGGTAACTGTATTTTTGGAAACATGTCTCTAAATTCATTCCCTTGGTGAAATTCTGTATCTCTTTCAATTGGCATTGCAGGTTTACTGACTGAAACTCTCTGTGGCTTGACTGGTTACGAATGTTTTCATGCAAGCACATTAGCTTTTAAGTTGGTACATAAGCTGCTTTTTTTTAAAGAAAGTGAATAAGCTTGTAAAATAGCGCGTTGAAAACAAAAAAAGTCTTTTTTTCATATAGACAGATCTGATTCATCAGAGAGCATCAAGATAACTGTCACGATTTTCATTTTAAAAGGAAACCAAGAAATCTTGGCACAAGTGTAAAACTTTCTGTTGCTATACTGGCCTGTTGCCTGGAGCTAAATATTTGCCTCATGAATTTTCCTTTCCCTATCAGGAACAGGAAGCAATGTTACAGATGAAATGCATTAAGGTCTGTAAGTGATGCCTGTTGTTCAAAAAAGAAGAGATGCTTACATGTTATGTGATTATAAACGAGATAAAATGATTTTTATTCTGGCTGAAATCTGGATGGTCACTTAGTTTTTGTGATCCAAGTGCTTCCTAATGTGGAGATTTGTATCTACTTGCTGCAAGTCTTCTTTTAATAAACACACATATCAGAGTCAGGTTTAGTTATACAATTTCAAATCCTGTTAATATTACTAGACACATTTTCCTCTTCATTTTTCTCTTCCCTTTCCCCCACTGAATCAGGCTCTTGCCATTGCTTCTCAATCTTCTGTGTTAACACTCACCTTTGGTAGCTCTGCCTCCTCTTTGCTCCCTGAGGAGGGGCAGCCGTGGCTGGCAGCAAGTGGCTTCATTTTCTCTCCTGCACCTCTCCCATGAGTGCTGTCTGTGACAGGCTGTCACCTGGAGTAAGAGGAAAGAGAAATCAATCCTGTCAAGAGACCAGGAAACCACAGAGGCCACAGAAATATGGAAAGGGTGTTCTGAGATGTCCATTTCAGGGACTTCTGGAAATGCTCCTACCTGTTGGGAAGATCTCTCTCTGCTGTGGCAGGCAGCAGGAAAACCAGTGTCCCTAGCAGCATACCTGCTGGCATCCCAGAACAAGTACCACAGGCATGGTCCTGGGTATGGTGTATATTCCGTCAAATACAACAAATGTGACAATTTGCTCACATTTTCCTACTGCTTGGGGGGAGGTGGAGGATGAGCAATTGATTCATGCCCTTCTCTTAGTCATAAGGGGATTCAAAGCCACTGCACTACCTGCATACAGCTGATAATATGGTAAATGGATCTCTCTAAGGCTACAATAATATCGAGGTTTTTCTGCAACTTGGGTTGAGACCCAAAGTGATAGTGCTGACTTCAACTGTCATTAGACAATGGCTAGAGACTGATGAAGAGCTTGTTGTTTTAACTATGTATCCTACAAAATCTACTCCTTGTGTGGAAGATATTGGTGATATTTAACAATAATAAGCCATTTGACTTGCATCTTTATTGAATCTGCAAGGGCCTTGCTTTTTGCTGTGTTTTTCTTTGTAAGCAACAGTTGCCACCTTTATGGTATTAAAGGCTAAAATTTAAATGGTGAAAAAAATAGCCAAATTGCAGAGCTTTAATTTTTTTTGCTACTTTCTGATTCTGTGTTTCTGAAGTTACGCATGTTGGTTTTTCCCCAGTCCTTTTCCGAGTATATTACGTTATCTGGTATTTAATAATTTCCCTTTTGTTACATATTGTAAGGTAAGATTTCTGATCTCCAGTACAGACTTACATACTATATTTTCTTTCTAGGTAATTCTCAAAACTTTTCCTTTGATTTTGCCTATTTTATGCAGCTCTGAAAGAGCTTCCTTCTTAGCTAAGCATACCTGGCATTAACTGTTCACTGAGTGTATCATTATTACACATTTGTAGTTCTTGAGTTAAGCTAGTTTGAATAAGAGTTTGGCACACACCGGAATTTTTCCATCTATTTTAGAATAGTTTGCATGGTAGTAAGCACTGCAGTTAGCCAAAGTACTGTTATTTCCTAATGGAATCTGATTTCCTTGGACTCTTGAGGACTTGTGCGAGAGCACTGTAGTAGCCATGGTTTGTATTTACCTGTCCATTATCATATACCCTTGTAGGAATCAGCTAGAAGAATTCTAGAAAACCTCTGTACTGTCTTTGATGTTAACATTTTTCATCTGTATAGCCTTCCAAGAATTTTAGGCACTAATGAAGACTCCAGTCCTACAAGGCACCTACCCACTGACCTTGCAGTCTGTTGACTTTGCTGGGCAGGCATTTATCTTTGTTAAATATATTGAGATATGTGCTTCCAGTTCCTGATGTGTATCAGAAACAATTTTGTATGTCAAGGGTCTTCTATTTAACTTCTTCTCGAGTTTTGAATTGCATAAAAGCATCAAAGTATAAAATGCTTTTTGTCACTCAACTGTAGTATTTGAGTGTTAAAAATTTTATGTGTATGGCCTCACTGATCTGATAAAACTTTAGTGTGTAAGAACTACTCTTCACTCAGATGACTTATAATAAGAATGCAGAGAGAGAAATGACAACCAAATTGATACAGCTCAACCCCAAGAAATACCTGTGTTCAATGCCAGAATTAGAATGACCTGCATCAGAGGCTTCAAACGGAGAGCTGGAAGAGAAGGTGGCGTGTTAGGCAAGAGAAAGAAGATGAATGACTAAAAACACCCAAGGAAAGATCAGGAAGTTTAGGACTCAGCCTGGATGAAGCTCAAGGTGTGTGGCATTGGGATTGTGCCCTGGTTTTGAGCAGCCAGCAAAAGAAGTGCCTCCTTTCTAATCCCTCATGCACACAGGGACACTGGGGGTTGCTATGAAAACTTTCAAGCTCTCATTGCAAATTCTCTCTAGCTACAGCAAATTTTCACACACAGAGATTTTGTCTGGCTGTTCTAATGCAAATGGGCAACATTGATTCTTCTGTCACAAAAAAAGTGATAGTGAGCAAACCATCTGCACGGGTGTTTTGCCTGGTATAAATGCTGGGAATATAGCTGTTTCATTCTACTAAGCTTTTATTTGTAGTTGATGTAAAACTCTTCTTTTTATTTGTGCCTTTTAAACTGTGAAAACTTTGACTCCTGCCATGTTTCTAAAGATATTTACTAATGAGTAGCTGATGTAATTTGTTTTGGAGGGCAGGCTCTTTTGTACACAGAATTGTATGAATTGAGATACAATCTCTGATAAACAGGGACAAAATTAATGATTCTTAATGAGTGGCCAGAATGATATTTATTGTCTGCAAGTTGTTTTAGCTTGTAACAATCTATTGACAAACCAGTGGAATGGCCTGTTGTGATTTGCAGCTGCCTGTGTCACAGAATGCGCTTACTAGCGCTTTCCACCCTCTATTCAGCTTGCTGTTGCCTGCTTGTTTTCTGTTTTAAAAAGTATTTTCATTGTCAAACCACATCCAAACTATTCAGTTGGAGCAGCCCATTTGCTAGTGCTCCGAGACGCTTTGCTTTGTCCCTGCTGACACCTGATGATGGATGCAGAATATTCTGAACCGAATGGTAAATATGAGTCTTCTACTTATGTGGCTATTTTTAGATATATTGATTTTATACAGGTCCAGCACATGTTTTATGGCTCTGATTGTATATGGATGAAGTCATGGTACTGCCTGGAGCTCTGGATACCAGCAGAAGTCTCATGGATGTAAATATATAGGAAACGGACAAACTATGTAGGGGAAAAAAAATAAATCTTGTTTGCAGAACATTGCTGTGGTAACAGAGGAAAGTTTTTGTCTTCTGTTATTTCTGAAATCATAACAGTCCAACATAAATATGTAGGATCATAACAGTAGGTGGTAATGAATAAGGGTCTTCTGTGAAATCTGACTTTATAGACACCACAAAGCTAAATAGCATAAACTGAGAAGGAACTATCCAAAATAAGGCATCTGGAATACCTGCCTTGGTAAAATAGGGAAAAAATGTAGAAATGCCTGAAATTATGGGGACGCACTGAGTGCTAGGTTTTGAGAGAAGATTACACAAATATCTGCAGACACAGATGAAACAGATAGATAAAAGTCTGTGTACTGTGTCTCGTATTCTTTGCACTTTTTATTTATTAAAGGTTTTTCTGCTCACTTAGTATCATATCAAACACTGCAAATTGGGATGGATGAGTGCTCCAAAGAAACCTTTCCGATTTGTTTCTAGAATCCTTGTTTGCATTTTAAGAATTAATGCAGTTATTAGGGCACAAGTCCACAGATGTGTACAATTTATGTTTTCTTGCACCACCTAAAGGGTGTGCTCACATGGTTAATCAAATGCATAAGCCTTTGCAGAATTAAATCTTAAGTAGTCTAAAAAAATAAGTACTCCAATATGTGTGTCTGCATCATTTCTACAGTGGAAAATCCCCACTTGTTTGTTTGTTTCTTTCTTTCTCATTCTCTATCATATGCTCACTCTTTTTATTTTTTAACTCAACAAGCCAAAGGATACTTTTAAAAATGCCTTGCTTCTAAAAATCTAGAGGATCCCCAATAATGTCACACTTTATAAAAAGGAAAAGAAAAGTTTTCATTTTGATGTTTGAGAGTTTTTGTTCCTCTTCCTACTGTGCAAGTGTTTGTATTTTACGTTTTTAAGGAAATTAATTTCAAATGGTTTCTGATTAGTGGCTTGGCCCTGCTTCATTTTCATGCAGATTTTCATATGGTTCTCTTAAAAATAAAGTATCAGCAAGGCAGACATGGTAACGAGGGAGAGCCAGCAGCCCCGGATGCTTCTGGCTACCTTAATGTGGGGAAAGCCCATGAGGTAGGAGGTGAGACTGGAGAGCCAGGTGCTGAGCTAGGCAGAGAGTGAGGGACGATGAGATGAGGCAGTGGTCAGAGCAGCTCAGAGGGAGATAGCTAGAGACAGTGCAATAAAAATAGTGGTTTTTTCTCACAGATTAGGGAAATTTAACATCTGATTTATAGCATTGCGTAGTGGGCTAGAACAAAGGGAATGTAACTGGGAGCAAAGATGTAAAATGTCGGAAAAAGAAGATGCTGAGGGGAAATGCTGTGTTATGGCTTTGGATGCAGCCAGCAGTGCAGCCACTGATGAGTGAGGCTGATGGCTGTGCCAGCTCTGCACCCCAACAGTCCTGAGCTGTGATAAATAGAGAACTGGAGTGGAGCAGTGGTACCCAGCTGAGATGTTCTGTGCTGGCTGAATTGCTGCTCACCAAAGTGGGGTTGTCAGCACTGGCACCTGACGTTTAAATCGTTGCTCCCTTGTACTGAGAGTTTTGTGGTTTCCATACAGAATGTCCCAAATCCAGGTTATTTCCTACCAGTGCTGGAATCTCTCTGTTTGAGGGACTGATGTGTTATTGCTGCAGTTCCACCATTCATTCCTTTCATTTATTCAATTTGAAATATGTGAATGCCAAGGTACACAGAAGTGCTGTGTAAATGGCTAGAGATGTGTGAAGGATTGGAGGGGAAAGCACAAATAAAATGTCATTTCCACAGCACATTTAACTTTTTATTTGCCTACATGTGGAAGACCTAACTCAATTGAAAATCCTTCAGTTACTAGAAAGAGTTTTTCTCATGGCTATACAGTCAGTAGTTCTAAATTTATTATCGTACTGCTGCCAGGTGAATTTAAAACTTATTTAAGCAGGTGCAGTTGGGCTGCCTCTGTCACAAGGAAACGTGTTTCCTTAATCCTCCTAGGGAACTGCAAATCGGAGGGTGGCAGTTTGCAGGTATTCCCTTCCATTTTTTGCTCCTTGGCACCACTGGATGATAAGCAGCCTTGCACCATGGCATGTGTCTGCCACAGCAGCATGCTGCTTAAGCTAGTCACCCCGTGTCGGTTTTTCTCCTCATAGGTTTTATAAAAACTGGTATTTTATTATTACCTAGTGAAGAATTCTATCTGCTATGCCCCATCTTGTACATTTGCTAAAATTGTTTTCTTTCGCTTGTTTTATTTTTAATGTTGTCAGAATAAATGAGGCTTTGGAAAACCACAGTGAAGAATTTAGTATAAGGGAAGGCTTAAATTTTAACTTGCTTTCATTTATGTCCTGTCATATGTAAACCTACTCTGGCTTTCTTTGCCATATTTTAAGTAATAGGTGCTGCTGTGGTGGCAACCTTGTCTCTAATGTTAGTGATTGCAGCTCTTGGTGCTCTAGGCTGCCCCAGTAGCTGCCGTGGTCACTGGTGACTGCTCCTGGCTCTGGGACAGCCTCTGCACAGGGGCTCAAGCCAGTCATTTGGGGGTGCACTTGGCCATGGGCAGCAGTCCCTGGCATGGGGATGTACCTGCAGGCTTAGCACCAAGGAGGCAACCAGCACAGAAATGAAATTTGCTCTTCATTTTCACATTAGTCTTCCACCTGATTTAATTTTTTTTCCCTGACAATGTGACTGTATCAGGTTTTTAGCTGACAGAAATCTGTCAGCCTAGTACTTTGGTCCTGAACTTGGAAATAAACTGTGATTGAACCGTGATGCTGGTCTTTCCATTTGCTGAAGCTTGCAGTAGCTGCTTAAGAGGAGTACAATGCCCTGCTAACTCCGCTGTGTCAGTGTTGGCTTCGTCACGACACCAGAAACATCTTTTGCTCACTGCTAGTTTATAAAGCTTTTCCTGATTGTTTTAAAATTGGTATTACCCACTGGGAGAAGTTCTAGGTGGTTATTTTGTTTGGAAGAGCATGTATGCTCAAATGTGCCTCTCCTTACTGTGTGTCAGTTTAAGTCTGAGAAATTCTAAGGAAGAGAACACCATTATTTAATGTTAATAGATTTGAAAGTGAGCCTTTTTTTTCTTTTTTCTTTTTTTTTTTTTTGTTAAACTAAAGACCAGAAATTTGTATATTGCCCAGGGGTGTTGAATTCCCAGGCAATATGTAATAGAGGAACTGAAGTCACTGAAAAATTACATGTAAAGATGTTGCTCATGTGGTTGTAGAGCTCAAGCAAACTGAAGTCATATTGTTCATGTATTTGCTTATAGACTTTTTGATTAAATAGTTAAATTATTTTTCCATGGTTTTGTCCCTTCTCTCCAAAAAACTGTAGGCGAAGGGAAAGCATTGTAAAGATAGTACAAAGTTAAACCGAGTTGTAATGAGAAGCTTTATCAATTGTGTTCTTTCCTTCTGTTTGCATTTGGAATAGGAAAGGCCAGAGGTGAAGCCTCTGGTGAACCTGACTGTTTCAGGTCCTGCTAATTTGCCTATGGGTAATTGAGAAGCAGCTTCCCTTGAGGGCCTCATGCCTTCTGTATGTCATGCAGAGATGCCCCTGACCCTCTCTATGATTTGTGTGAAACAGCCATGCTGACCTGTTGACCAAAATGAATGAAGTTCTATTTTCTGCTAACTGGCAAATTACTTCTGTTACTTTATTTCTTCAAAAGGATTAAAAAACTTGCAGGAGGTGCAAAATGAAATTGGCTTGTTTGGTGTCTGAACTCTAGGTTTTGTTAGTCTTGCAGTGTCACCATTTTGCAAACTCTTGATCTTCCAGGCTAGACAAGATCTGCATTTCTAATACAGAAAGTCAGGCTTTTTGCAGATCAAAATGGAACAAAAGTAGACAAGTTTCTCCAGAGCTATTAACCTGGTGCCTTCTCTCATGAACGCTAATTAATTTGCTCAAAATTACCAATGGCACCTTATTGTAGTGATTTTCCTTGAAATGTGAAATATTGCAGTACCCACAAATTTTCAGGATTATTAAAAAAACCATATCTCCAGTAATGTGTGAGAATTAAATTATGGTAGCTTTTATATAAAATTTGCCTTTGCAGAGTACATAGCAGCCAAATAGAAAGTATATGTATAAAATACAAAGGTTGTTCAGGACACACGGTCATAAGGTTAGCAGGTGAAGCATGAAGTAATGAAATAAGGTATTTTATTACAATAAGGTGCATTAAAAATATTTTAAGAGTTATATTTACTGGAATCTTTTTTTCTAATGTATGAAAAAAATCCAAGAGTGCTAATACATTGTCAGTATTTTCTTTTCCACTGTCTCCAGCTAAATTGAGGCCCAGCTCCATAATGATTTTCTTTTCCAACCAATCCTCTTTATTCCGAGTCTGTGAGAGTATAATTTGAGAAACACACCTATCCCCTGGGCAAGAACCAACAAAGTTTGACTTGTTCTGCTAGATGAGCTCTTTGACCAAAATAAAATGCTCTGAAATTAGAGCTGGGGTTGGGTTGATGAAAACAATAAATTCAAGATTGAGAGCTTGCTGATATTCACATTTCCCCATACCAAGCTTAGTATTTGTCAGGTGTGTCATCATCTGTCTCGTCATCATTCATCAAAATAAATGCCACTGGAATCAATGCAAATTTGGTGTAAATCTTGATTAAAAAAAATCTTGATTATAAGTAACAACAAACAGGAAAATTGTGGTGTGCTTTTGGTGAATGCTAAATTTTGGTGTGATGTGAAATTTGTGGTAAGATTTCTGCAAGACCATGACTGAGATGGATATCCTTTTGCACTTGTGGTCTATATCAGCAGTTTGGCTTAGGAAAAACAATGGAAGTTGCTTTGAGAGGGTAACAAATATTTTGGAAGTTGGTTTGGCTATAGAGTCTTGTTTATAACTGGCTGTTACATTTAATTGCGGTGTTCACAGTTCTTTTCTAGTTAGAGGTTTCCTTCATATTTCTTCTACTCTTGGGTAATTTTCACTGTGTGTGGTTAAAGCTGAAATCAAACATTAATGTTAATCCATCACATTATTTGAATGCTATGCAAACAAATACTGTTTGAGCAGATTCAAAGTGCTTATTATTGGAATAGAAATTATTTTAGTAGGAGTTGTCATCTTGAAAGCAGTGCAACAGAACATTGGTGCTGTAATAGAATATCCTTTAGAATTTAAGGTTACAATCCTAGTAGGTTACTCTTCAAGTCTAAAGGTAGTCCTTTAGTTGGAGACTTCCTTATGCTCAGTTGTGAGATATAGGAACGAGGAGCAGTTGGCTTTAGCCTGTGCAGCCAGAACCTGGTTTGATGAGTATGCTCACAGTTCAGTCTTGGGTCTGTTGGAGCAATTTCCTAGAGCAGTTGTCTGGCTCTTATGATGGGAAGTGATATGGAAGTTGAGAGAAGTGAGAGGCCACAACTGACAAGCAATTCCACTTGCTCACATGTAGACATCTACACATTTTAACTGGGCATATACCTAGGTAAACAGCCTCTGGTTTCAGGGAGGAAAACGACGTTTGTTCCCAAGCTGCTCCATGTGCAAACTGGAAACATTTGCCTCAGGACAGGGTGTGTGGCTAGAGACAAGAACAACTTTACTTGTCTTTTACCAACTGCTACAAATCTGTCAGCAACCTGATGTGAGTTTTGGTGTCTGAGGAGGGAACTACCGCAGAGTTTAAAGAGTTCCTGCCTTGAGCTCTCAGCTGCAGGTTAGTGCTCTGATAGCAAGATTTTCCAAAGCTTATTTATCAAGTGCTACTTTATCATGAACCATCTTTAAAAAAATTTACCCTCAATCTACTTTGAGGTTTCACTATAATAGAGATGTAAATAAGGCAGAGGCTCATTTTATAAATGCAGAGATAGTTTACTTCTCTGTAACCTGCTCTCATTTTTACACAAATTCTTCTTAACCACAGTTTACTGTACGAAATGGCAAGACAGTAAAAATTCAACCCAGATATCATTGTGACTTCTGGAAATTTGCCCACTCCAGAAAGTATCTGACTTCTGTCAGATTACATCTATCCATATGTGCGATTTTCCTATTTCAGATATGCCTAAACTTTTGTGTTTTTGACTGACTGCTGTACTATATTGTGCAGGTACTTAATGTATTTTCACATTTGGATTTCATAGGACGAGTTGGGCTGAGAGCAGATATCATTGTGACTTCTGGAAATTTGCCCACTCCAGAAAGTATCTGACTTCTGTCAGATTACATCTATCCATATGTGCGATTTTCCTATTTCAGATATGCCTAAACTTTTGTGTTTTTGACTGACTGCTGTACTATATTGTGCAGGTACTTAATGTATTTTCACATTTGGATTTCATAGGACGAGTTGGGCTGAGAGGGACCTTAAAGGCACCATCTAGTTCCAACCCTCACTGGGCAGGGACGGGACACCTTCCACTACACCAGATTGCTCAGAGCCCCATCCAAACTGGTCTTGAACACTTCCAGGGATGGGGTGTTAACAGCTTCTCTGGGCAACCTGTTCCAGTGCCTCGCCACTCTCACAGTAAAGCATTTCTTCCCAATATCCAATCTAAACCTGCCGTCTTTCAGTTTAAAGCCATTTTCCCTGGTCCTACCACTACATGTCCTTATAAAAAATCCCTCTCTGCTCCCCTTAAGATGAACTACCAGGAAGGTTTTGGTAATATTAGAGCCAACTGTTTTTTAAAGAGTGAGCTTTGTCTGGATACCACATTTGCCAGTTCACTGTTCTCTGTGCTTTTGCCTTGTGTTTCCTTTTGTCTGTGTCATTTCCTTGCAGCCCCTGCTGTTGAGCTGGCAGGACAGGGTAGAGGGTAAGAGCCAACAATAGCTCCTTGCAAAGCAGCACTCTTACCACCATTGCTCTTCAGCAGAAAACAGTAGGCACATCAGTCTTTCCAAATATTTGCTATTATCCTGTTCTTCTAGGCTTTGCTGCTTTCTGATGGTCAAGTAGTTTGACCCACCTTGTCAGTATTGTGTATTAACTTTACTTGTCAGTGAAGTGATTGCTTCACTGTTGTCCTTGCCAATTCTGATGTTTAGTCACTGAGTGTCTTTCCCTGACTTGCTTGTTGTTTTATTTTTCTTTCATGTCATATAGTATGCATGAGCTTTTGCTGAGTGATATATGCAGAATTATTCATAATTTTAATATATAAAGGCTTAATACATACCTGAGTCTAATGAGTAAGGAAATAGTTGCTTAAGCTGCAGCGTTTTATTTATATCTTGTAACTCAAAATAAACAGTACAAATCCACAGGCTCTATTCCAATTAATCATGCTTATAATAGTACTGTGAAGCTGCATGTCTTCTTTTCTCTATTTCCATTCTTTCTGTCCATCAACATCACCATTCATTGTTATATTTTCTCTCAAGGCTTTGAAGGACTTTGAGAAAACATTTTTATTGTGTGTTTGTACAGCTTGGGTTGGAGTCTCTTAGTGTAGGCAATGGGAGTTTTCCGTGGGAGTGACACAGGGGAAAGACAGCAGTTCTGGCACCAACATTAAAGTAAAGAGATAGAGCCAGTTGTAGGATGAGCATAAGCTCCAAATTAGGAAGTGAAGGAAAAATTGGGTAGCCTGTTTCTCTGTTCTGCTCTAGTCTGTAGTTTCATACCAAGCTTTTACAGAGCAAGGCCTTCATGAATGCTCAATTAGACCTGCACAGCTCATGGAATTTCATCCAATAATCTCTATACCAGGCTCAGCAACAGATATCTGCGCTGATCTTCTCTCTCAGAAATGTTTGACAACTAGAAGTTCTGAAAGAGAAAATATTTTTCATTCTAAAAGAGAAACATTCTGAAAGTATACCTCAAAGTCTGTTGCTCTTCTCTGAAAGTTTGTACTCTGCCACATATGCGGGAAATACAAATCTAATTCTTTTCAGAAGAGAATAAAATAGCTACTAAATTATATTTAACCTGAGTAATTTTTTTAGTAAGTCTGGCTTTACTTGTGTAAGTCAAGCATTACTTGTATAACCCCGTATCTGTGGAATTGTCAAATTTGCAATTTATTTGCATCATGTCAAGATACAGCGCCAGAAGGACTTAGAGGCCACATACTCAGCAAAAGCTTAGTGCAGAAGGAAGTCCGAATGTTATCAGCTCTGAAGCTGGAACTAGTGGCTTTATCCATGTGTACCTCTCATACAACTCTTGATGAAGCCTATGTATGGAGTTAGCAACCTCACAATAGGGAATTTTTTGGTGCTAACGCCTTTTACCAAATAGGCAGGACTTCCAGTAAACGTGGCACTGTGTCAGCCCATGGTGTCTTTCTAAGAAGCAGGAAAAACTAATCTTACTGTTACATTCCTTTTGTTTTCCAACTGCTACAACTAGTTACTTTTGTTAGATTTACGTCAAATGGATCCTTCTACAAAAGCACAGTAACTGTTCCGAACATGGTAAGTGCTGTACACTCTAAGAAGATTCCATTATCAGCAGAGGTTTCTTGCGGTACCCACAGTGTATTATTGTGCTGGTGTGATTCCAGAGAGCCAAAGCTTCGCTCGCTGTTGTCAGAGCACAAGAAAATGCAGTATCAGAAACCTATGATCTTTTGGGGGCTTCTAATAAAATATTTAAATGAGAAGAAAATAGCTGTTAGACAGAAGTAAATGTAAACCAGGGGAAGGAAGCTGGGAGAATCGATAAAATACATTTTGTGTGAGTTTGACTACTTGCACCAGTTTTCACATAAATAAACATCATTAGGATAGTTTCCAAATCCTGATGAAGTTTTTTGATCTGTGTACCGTGGTGCAGTGCCAGGAGCTGGCTTTGAGAGACATGAAGAGCTAAAGATCAAGCTTTGCAGCTTAACTTCTAAGTGAGCTGAAAGCTTCTGTGTCTTAGTACTAGCTCCACTTCTTGGAGTTGTTGTTTGGCTAAACTTTCAGGTGTGTATATTAATTTTCCACATTACTAACTTATGAAAATATGGTGAATATGGATTATATAGATGTATCTGGGAATCTCTGCTGATAAAAGGCATAAAATACCTTTCCGTGTCTAAGAAATTGTGGGGCTTGCTGTGGCGGGGAGTGCAAAACAAGGCCTGCTACCTTTTCAAACAGTTTTTTTCAGTGTACATGAGTTTTCTGCATGGTTACTTTATTCTCCAGAATTTATCTGTGCAAGAATTAGTTAAACCAGTGACTCTTGCTATGTTTCTCCACTGCATTGTTGCTCACCTGATATTTACTGCACATGAGGCTTCTTTTACATTCCACAGAACCCTGCCAGGTTCTTCTGTTCTGTTTCAAAGCAGGAGTTCACATTTAAGTGTTTTCTCACTCTAGTGGTGGAAAAGGTCCATTGGAGTGTGCTGTAATAACTGCAGGAGAGTTAAAACCCAGGGGAATAGGAATCAAGCATTTGAAAAGATTGAATGGTATTTGTACTTTAATAAGTGATGAACGTTTTACTTTTCCTTGGGCATGAACGCTGTTTGCCTTGCAAATGAGAATTCAGTTTCTCAAATTGAAGATAATTGAAACAGTTGTGAATGCATGAATGAAACAAAATGTACAAATTGCAAAAGTAATGCAAATAAATGAGGAATTTAATATTTTTCAACATTGAAGTAAATTGGGTTCAGGGGATTTGAAACTGATATGGAATAAAACAGGCATTTATCTGCACTCAGAACCTTATAACACAAATGTTTTAGAAACTGCATTTTCCCCTTGAATTCAAAGCTTTGTTTGAATGACAGTATTACATGCAGTAGAATATCAGAGCTTTGGATTTTGCAGGTAAAGCTTTTCTATGTGTGCATTCTGGCACATAGCTGTTCAGGAGCACAGGTGACAAGCCTTGGATGGTTGCCTCTCTTGGGATGCCATGTCACAATTTGTCCTTTTGTGACCAGCATTTGGCTTGAAGTATGGGTGTGCCAGCTACAGGCAGTTCCTGCAGCAGGTAGCTCGGGTCTTACACTCTGTAGGGGACTCCCTTCTGTAGTCTGGTGACAGCAGACATTGTCAGTGACAGGGAGCCAGCATCTTTAGAACATGGTGTTATTTATTCATCCCCTGAAAATGCCTGTTGGATACACAATACAGTACTGCATGAGATGTAGCTTTGTCTCCAAACAGGCTTATGTGGATGGGTTTTACTTGCTCATTTATAAATTCCTCTAAGCCTAGATAAATCTGTCTCTGGCAGGGAGAACTGGCTTTAACTGTGTTTTTACAAGACAAATTCATATCCCGTTTCCACCCCCTGTGCACATGCACACCGGTTGTTCCAGTGCCGCTGCACAGCTCTCCTGTGACCCAGAGCTAGGGCCAGGTCTGGTTTAAAAATACAAAGAAACCCAACATGTTTTGTGGTTTTTGTTTTGCTTGGTGAAGCCAGATCTGATTCTCAGCATGGCTGTGTAAACAGGCAAACTGGCAATACTGTAGGGTGTGGGCAGCAGCATTTCAGTCAGGCACTACCATGGGAGGCTCCAGTGGATGAAATGGCATCATGAGCAAGGGTCAGCCTGTCCTCTTGTCACTGGCAGAGTCATGATGATTTTTGTATGGGTTTTGGTTTTGGGGTTTTTCCCTGCTTCATTCAGATCTCTCCCCTTTCCTTAAGGTGTGAAATAGTCTTTGATTTATTTTTAATCTTGTGGAGAATTAACACATTCAAATATGGATAGGTATATGCAGGCAGTCTCTCCAGTTAATGGTGTTGGCACTGTCAGTTTCTTCTGCAGCTGTGTCTGAGACATTTACCTGCTTGCTTATTTTTGTTTTGTTTGTTTGGGGTTTTTGTGGGGTTTTTTTCCCCTGCTCCTGAGCTTGGAAACCCCAGGGAAACAGAGGTACAAGTTGAAGGGAAGATCTGACAACACTGATCAAAAATAAGCATTTTTCTACTTCTTTGCAACCTCTACCTCCCCTCAAGTTAATCTTTAAAATTTCCAGTACAGTGGTTGACCAAAATAATTAGATTTAAATACTTTAAAAGAGATGTCCGTCCTCTCTCTTCTTGACTTCCATTTTTTTCTGTGGGCTGATTATACTGGTTTGTTATCTTAGTTTGCTGCTGGGGTTGGTTGTAGATATATTTCTAATGTGAGAAGGTGGCAGAAGCTGCCACTGTTATTACTGGGTTTTGAATACATTGTAGTCTGGTATTTTTCCTGCTTCTAGAGCTCTTTGAAGATCTTGAGAACCAGTTGTGTGTGCTTTTTGAAGTTCCTCCTCTTGAGTGAGGCAAGAATCCCAACTGGCTGTCCCTGCTGATGCATGACCCTAAGAGCTTTTCCTTAAGACTGCATTCTGAAAAATGGATGCAGCGACATAATGGCCATCCTGGGGTTTTTATCCTTTTCTGTCATTCCTTCTACTTCTCCCAGCTCATTGAGGAGCAGCACATTGATCCATTGCTGAAACCACCCAGAGGTATCTACAGCATTGCTAGGATTGGTGTGTAACAGAAATTGCAGGTGTCTGTGTGTGCTGGGATGGCCTTAGCCATAAGAATTGGTGGCAGTCTTATTCTTTCTGCATTCAGGTTTCAATGCTTAAACGTCTAGATTGTATGAAGTTGTACATAGTAATTTGAATGAAGCAAGATAAAATCAAGAGGAAACAACCAAAGGGCCTTTAGCATGCCCTTATCAGGACTGTAACCAAAATACATGAAGAATTTAGAATTATAGACCGACTCTGCTTTTGCTCTTCTGATCTGAATATTGCAGTTTCAAAGGGGAGGGATGAGTATGACTTAGTTAACAGAGGAAAGACATGAGAGGTGGAAAAATGTCTGATTCTCCAGTTAATATGTGTCTAAAGGTGTCATATTAGGCTTTGGCTCATTTTGTATATGCATGATTGCAATTTTTCCTCTGCTTAATGCACAGAGAGATCAAGTGTTTCAGGAGACTCAGCAAAAAGGGAAGGAAGCATACTGTGTGCGGGCAGCCACTGCTGCCTCTTGCCTGCACCATGGCTGATGCCTGCACTGGTTTATCCTCATCCTTCTCCTGGCCATTGCAGCTGGGTGATGGGCTGTGGGGCTAACTTCAGTGTGGGCATGGCTGGCTGGCTGGCTGCTCTGCTTTGATGAGGCATTTCAAAAGAAAGTGTGTATTTGTGATGGATCAAATGGGTATCGTTGATGTAGGTGATTTGAATTTTTTAATGGAGAGATACGAGCTGTAATTCTTCAGTGGAGGAATGTGCTGTGCTCTACTGTCATCCCTATCCCTTCCTCCCTCTGTGATTTCTTTTTGGTATTTTTTCAAACACACAGGTATTTGACCCCGCAGATGTTTTGAGACTGTTCTAGTGCTGCAATACATCAGGAACACAACTGTTGTGGATATTCACTATATCCAGGCCATCGTTCAACTGTTGCAACAAATTATACATAGTGTTTTATGAACACAACACAGACTTTCCCCTATAAATCGCCAGCCCTCGAGTGCAGTCAGGTTCAATTCCAAGCCTGAGCCTGTGCAGCTTAAAGTCTGGCTTTGTCTGACAGGCACCAGAGACGCTGCATGTTGCCTAACCAGATGCCGAACCCTTATGCCTCTTGTATCTGAGATTGTATTAATTGTGCTTACATTAGCCTTCTGCTGAATGGAGTCAGCCTGCCACAAAGCAGGGTGATGTTGGCAGCAGGGCTTTGATTGGATCCCATCCTTCCAGTCAGAGGGGAAAGCATTCCCAGCTAGGAGGAGCATGGTTTGAAAGTGGAGGGAGAGGTTGTGGCGCAGAGCTGTGCACAGGGCTGATGGGAGCTCGTGTGGTTGTAATTCAGGTGGAAGTATGAGAAAACGAAAGAAGGAGGAATGTAAATGGTATGTGAAATGTGAGTATACTGGCTCAATAATAATATTACAAATCCAAATATACATACTTAAAGTCTTTTACTTAACCTCATTGTGTAATGACAGCCATGTGCAGTCAGTACATGAATGCAGCCCCATAGAAATAGAGAACAAAAAATTATGTAGGAAAGAATCCACATTTAGTCAGTTTGGCACAATTTCCCCATGATGTGTCACTCTTCCAGTCGCTGCATTGCTAGTAGCATTGCTTTTCAGAATGCTCTCCGTGGGGCAGTTCTGCAGTGGTCAGTGGTCCCAGCTGTGACACCCTGTAACAGAGGCACCTCACAGCCACCTAGCTGTCTGGCCTGATTGAATTAAGATGCTTTGCGCAGGGACTATGATCAGGAGTACTCTACAGGTAATGCGGAGTATAGTTTGAAGAGCAAAGCAGAGAGTCAAACTCAAAACCAGGAGATAGCTCTTGAAGTGAAATGATTGTCTAGGCTGATATTGCTGGCATTGAATATTCAGTGTTTTGAAGGAGAGATACCAGTTGGATGGGTGTGTTTTCTGTGTGTTGTAGTGTGCCAACGCAATATGCAGAACTGATTTACTACTTGATGCTTGTCTCATGATGGGAGGTGGAGCTTGAAAACAAGTCATTTAGTCCTGAATTTCTTCCCCAGTTACTTTTCCTTTATTATCTTTCTACATTTTATTACAGCTGCAGATGTGTACATTCCTCTAATAGAAGGCTGTGACCCATATAGAACTCAAGTCCCTCTGCAATTACCAGCTTAGTAAAAACAAGTGATTCACTAACTTTTTATCAAAGCTGTAAATAAACGATGAAATTAAAGATCTGCTGAAAGCGGTCATTTTCCATGAGGAGATCTGATGGTCTTGTGCACATGCAGGGAAGCTGCAGAGCTCCCAAGCCCTGCTTCTGGCACTAATGGTGTTTGCTGTGGCTGTGAGTTGCATCACTTCTCCCCTGGCTTCCGTGTTAAATCGTTTCCTCTATTAACTGGCCAAATAGTTTGTTTCCTCTAGAGTACTTCATCAGGGAGCTGCCAAACCTGACGTACAGTGCATCCTGTCTTATGCTCTGACTAGTTTCATTGAAGCTAGTGGGTGTGCTTGTTAGGCTGAAATTAGACTTTGTTATGAGTAAGCAGCATGAGGCTATAAACCTAATACCCTTCTGAGATGAGTGCTGCTTAAATAATAAGTAACCTTCTGTTTTGTCTATCCAGTCTAGTTTAAGTCCAGTAAGCTTTCAAAATGAAACACTATATTGTATGGCTCTAATAATGTCCTGTAAATAGCAGCTATTTCATACTGCATTTAGATCTGCCTTATACTTGATGAAAATACATACGCTGATGTGACCTTTACATACTAATATACACTTTCTAATTCAAATATCTTTCTTTTGCAAATGAGCTCTTCCTGTTCTCTCTTGGCCTCAGTACTAATTCACATCTTGCATATTGCTGTTCCTTGCAAAGCAATTACTGCCTACGTGCTGTACTGTGCTTGCTGTACAAACATTTTCATAGGGAGTATAATACAAAATAAAATAGAGCTGGGTATTTCAAACTTTGCATTAGCTAGACCTGCTTAGGGAATACTGTTTTGATTCTTCTTCTTCTTCCTTTTTCCTTCCCATGTTTTATCTATAAAGCCACTGACTCTGAATACCCTTTACTAACCTTGTGTCTTTTCCTAGTGTTTGGAAGAATATATTAGGGTTAGGTGGTGGGTGATGGCATTCAAGACCTAGGAGTGGATGAACCCTCAGAAAACATGATCCAATTTGTAGAAATGCAGTCTGAATTATTTCAAATTAACAGGTCAGCTACAGAAATCACAGTTTTCAACATATGCCCCTTGAGCTCTCTGTGCTATGTAGAGCCATAGTGGCATGGTGGAGAGCACATGTGAGGCTGCCTATGTTGCCAAAAAAAGTATAATTATGGTGGTTTCAAATGTGTTATCTGTCCTTCCCTTGCCACCTCCTGGCACCTCACCTGGCACGTCCTTTGCTTACATGGCCATGTGGCCTTGCACTGTGTTCTGGTTGTCCTGGTGCCGCTCTGCAAGCTGTGCAGCTCTGCTGTGAGCTGATGCTGGGAAGTGAGCAGGCATGGAAAATGAAAAAGGAAAAGGAT
>NW_008656959.1:2818-22145 GCF_000695815.1 Acanthisitta chloris | reverse complement strand
GCTGGGTATGACGAGCAGGGAGAGGGGTGGGGAGGGATGAAGTGGTGAGGAATGGCAGTTGTTCAAACTGAAGTATTGCTCTTGCTTTGAGCAGTAAGGCGATGGTGTCAGAGTACATCAGCTGGTTATAAATCACTGACTTACTGCTGGCTTAGACTTTTCTGTACAGTTTCAGATGCCTTTGCTGTTTGTGTATGCTTCTAACGAAGTGAATATGGTTAATTTAGTGTCTATTCATGATGTAGTTGGGACTGCTCAGGACAATGTGAGGTCAGTGACCAGCTCTCTGCTAACAGGTTGCAGCTTTTGAAGAGGCACAAGACAGAAACTGCTTCGATTTCCATCCGTGATCCCTGAGGAACCACTTTGCCATCTCCTTCTGGGATGGGCTCTTCCTGGCCTAGGTGGGTTTTTTTAGGGCTGAAAATGGGAAGAATTTTGTGAGGGCAGGTCTTGGTGTAATGGGTACCAAGATGAGGGACTAAAGCATAAGGAGGTTAGGGGCTTCCTCTGAGGCATTCAGGCTGTGATCATGTATCAGACCCATTGCTGCTCTTGTGCTCTGGAGGAGGCTTACAGCATGCCCCAGAAGGCACTGCAAGAAGGGAAGGACAGGGGAGGTGGATTTTCACTCCCCTCAAGCTCTTTTTGAACAGAAAAGTGGAACTAAACCTTTCCCCCAAAATGTTTCTTCATAAAAGGTGTAAAAACAACCACAAATCCTTTAGTGTTGTGCAGATAATTAAACACGAAACACCTTAAACATGAAATTCAGTTGTTTGAAGTTGTATGTGTGCCTTTAAAATTTCCAGGTGCTTAGATATTTGCTTAACAAAAAACTTGTTTTCTTTGAGCTAAACTAAATACCCAAGATTTGAAAAGACTTCATAGGCGAAAGAGCCACCTTCTCATTCTGAAGACTAATTACTGAGGCTTTCTGTTTTCTCATGACTCTCATCCTCTTAGAATACATATTACATTTTCGGACCCCATTTCCTCACATAGAATTTCACTTGTTGGGATTAGCTATTGTAGTGCTGTCATCTACCCTGCAGGGTTGCTCCTGCTTGGCTGCACGGGGGAGAAAAGGGAGAAATTACTGCAGCTCGCAGGGATGCTTTGCCCTAATTATGATTCTTGCATTGAAGATCAATGGTCCACCTCAGTGCTGACCATGGGAAAGCAGGCACTCGCCAAGTGTCCACTCCTGGAGATCCAGGACAAGCAATGACCTATATTCAGTTATAAATAAAATTTCTAATTCAGCTATTCCAAGTGTAAGTTTTATCAATTTGTTTCTGTGGGTTTTTTTATATTGTTTTGGTTATTTTCTTTTTTCTCTTGCGAGTCTGTATGGATTTTAAGGAAGGGAGGAAAGCATTCAAGTTTCTTCTTACTAGTTTAAGTAAAAACAGGTTATCAGTGCATGTACAGGCTACTTTTGGGCAGTCAGAATGGCACCCATTACGTGGCCTTGGTTTCGTAGCTAAGGGAACAGAAGCACTCTGGGTTTTAATTGCCACAATTTAAGCACAGTATATTTGCTGTCAAATAGGGTCTATCAAGATCTTGTAAGTTTGATGAGGCCCTTTTCTTCCATTTTTCTTCCTTGCTAAGCTGCTTGGTATTCCAGCGTCCTCCAAACTCTTGCATGCTGTGAAGTAACGAAGCAGAACATTAAATCTTTTAAATCCTAAGAGTGCCAGCAATCTACTGAGCATTTCACAGTGCTGTTGTCAGCGAAGAATGCATGTGTGTATTCTCTACATTGTAATCCCCTGAGTGTGAAATTAGATCTACTACCAGTTTCTTTTTCTCTTCTTTAATTCTTTTTCATATCAAATATAATATATATTTTAATCACCCTATCTGTTTCTGGGTATATAAAGCAAGGGATTACCTTTTGGTAAGTAGATTTCCAACTTCCTTTTTTTTTTAAGTAGCACAGCTCAGTAGTACAATTGAAATGAAATGAATGATTGTGTGAAGAATTATAGGTTTCTTTTCTTTTATTTTTACATTTGGGTTGCTTTTGAATATTTGCCAGTGTCAGTCCTATACACGCCTATTTATATTTTTTAAATCTGCTTTAGTAACATATGGCATTTTTGTGATCAAAGTTGGGCTTAATGAGTACTTTAAAAACATTACTTTTCTAAACATAAAGGTAATAGTGTATTAGTTTCAAGTTTCAGTAGCACAGTAATAACAGTGTCTTGAATAGTTGTTGATCACGACAAGCTCTAACTCACAAGTCTTTTTTTTTTCCCCCTTCAGTTTAAATAAGTCAGTAAACTTTTTTATATCTGTGTCTTCAGCTGTGAAATGAGACCGATGCTTACCTGGCACATCATGGAGTAATGGGAAACTAGTTAGTGGCTGAGATTTAGAAAGGGGCTGGGGGAGCCTGAAAGTGTGTGAGTGACTGATGTTTAGTAGCTGGCGTATATGTAGTTATCTGCGAGAATGAAAATATATAGATGGCTAAAAAGACATGAATGAGTTTGAATTGAATTAGTTTGAGTAGAAGAATCGATAGGTACACATGGCTTAAACAGCTGAAATTGCTCTGTGCTCACCAGGATGCTGAAATCCTTACTGGGATATGGGAAGCCTTTGTGTTATGAAGAATGGAGAAGATTCAGGGTCCTTTATGGAAAACTGAGCTACTTAAGAGATGTTCCTTCAAGGAAGCAGCAGACAGTGCTTTTTGTAACTGTGTTTTGAGTGAGCAAATCTTTTGTGAGGTTATCTGGAGAGAGAGTTGATGGGCAAGGGGAGGCATGTAGGGCCAAGCACTTGATGGGATAAAAACTAATCCTGTTTCTATGTAAAATAGATTTCTCTTCCCTGCTTTATTGCAGGTACATTTAAATAGGGGGTTATATTTTTTGGTATTTAGCTGACTAAAGAGAAGAAAGAACTTGCTTTTATGCTTGTAAAAGAACAAGTTGTCCTTGCTGTTGAGAATAATGTTGCTTTTTTATCTGAAAATGAAGTCATTTTAAAAAATTGTTGAAGCATACACAATGCACAAGGGTCTGCTGCTGTAGAGAAACATACATATTCTTTGCTCTAAATGCATACATTTATTCACTGATTTATCTTCAGCAAGGATTATAATGGGTTGAAGCTGTGAGGGACTTTGATGTAATGAGTCCTGGAATGACAGGATTCATTACATTACTTAAGACACTCAGGGAAGACCGTGGAAAACTTAAACTTCCTTATACTGATAAGCTCACAGGAGCTGCAGACTAAGACTAAGGCTAGCAATGATTCTTTTTCTCCTTAAAGCTGATTTGCAAAAATATTTTCATGTCTTAAAATAATAATTAAAATCTTTGAACATTCACAGATATCTTTGTTAAAGAACAATCTAAGCATCTGTTATGCTTGAAGTCTTCTGTAATTCTGTTCTGTGATCATGGGTAGGTCAGAAGCAGCATTTGTTGAAGTTGTATACGTTGCCTTCCCATGGCCTTACATGTTTTTAGTGAAAAGTGTGAACACTTGAAATGTTGGAATTTCCTTAAAGCATCAGCACTTTGGGCTTTCAGTTCCATTCTCTTTAATCAGGGTGAATATGTCTAAACAACTATACTGACATGGCAGTTATCATCCACATGGCAGTCATCATCCAGATGTTTACACTGTGCTGCAGAATAGAGGAAAGCTCATGAAAAACTTTCCATTGTTTGAGATTCATTTGACATACAGATGTGTGTAGTTTCAGGATGCTTTTGCATCCCTTGTTTCCTGGAGAATCCTCTGATATAATAATTGCGTCATTTTTTTCCTGTGTGAAACTTGTTGCTGTTAGCTATGCTTTTTTGGCTTCCAGAGGTGTTTAATGATGCCACCTCTTTATAATCCTGTGAGAGGTATGGCAAGATCAGAGTGGAGCTGACCTGCTTTATCACTTTCCTTGCAGGGACAGTTGTACCTACCATACTGTCAACTTTTCCTCACTGTCTTGTGTGGCTCAATGCAGTTGATTTGCCTGTGACCTTTCCTGTGGAAGCTGTTCTGCTTGTGTTGGTTAGTGTAGTTCTTGCTTACACTTCATAAAGGCAGGTCCTTTGATACTGTTGGCATGAATCTGTATTTGAGGGCACTTGGCTGCACTGATTTGGTCATAGGCAAAGCATGATGAGGTCATGCATGTTTTCTTGCTTTCTGCCCAAAAGACTTGGTGAGAACTTAAGTATGCCTTTGTGTTAGGCATATTTTATACTTGGGATATAACTTTTGTTTTAAAATCGAGCAAGAAAATGTGGTAGAACACATCATTCATGATCTTTTGGATATATTTGTTTCAGTGTGGGACACTATGTAGAGAAGAATTCATAATTCAAAAAAAGAAAGAGGTCAGCCAGGTGCAAGAAACTGTGTGCTGTGCTTTATAATCTAAACAATGTCATGTTAAGAACTTGATCTAAAAAGACTTTGAAAAGCTTTCCTTTCTCTGTTTTGAGGTATTTAATTATTTTTCCAGTGAATGCAGCAAAAAAACTTGTTGATTGGATGAATCTTTCAAATCTCGTTACAATACTGTTTTAATTGGAAAATGAAGGAAAAGCTGTTATAACCAGGGGCAAGAGCAGATATGAAAGAAATGAGAATCCTCAGAGGGACTCTGTAGCTTGCTAGAGTGGCCTTTGGTATGTGCTTTAGCAACACATTTAAATTATTCATATGAAAAATTTAAATATAAATAATAATAACCATTCAATGAATCTTCAGTAATGTTCTTCTGAAGAATAAGAGCTTTTACAAACCTGGTAGGTTTTGAGACCTTTGGAACGCTTTAAAACAAAAGCTGCTCTTAGATAAATGTAGTCTCATAGCTAATAAGACGGAGAACTCAGGAGTGCCTTCCAGTGATCACAGCTGCTTTATAAACACTTGGTCTAGTCTTGCTTCTGTTAAAATTAATGAGAGTTTTGCCACAGGCTTCAGTGGAAGCAGGCTATGTCTCTTTAATTATTTGAGCTTCGCTTCACTGAAGTTTGGTAGTAATTGTAAAGTTGAAGCACAGGCACAGAGTCAGAGAAACAGACGTGAAATCCTGGCCCCACGGAAATGGGCTGACTTCCATTGCGGGTTTCCTCACAGAGCTTTTTAATAACTTACTCATCTGAGATAACTGCTACTGTGTAGTTCTCTCTGTTTGTAAAGTGGAGGAAATAATACCACAAATCACAAGGTGATCGTGGGGCTTCGTGTATTAATAATCTTTAATGGAGTGTTGAATGTTTTGGTTGAAGCATGATGTGGATATGCAGATAGATTATGGAGTCTCTTGTAAATAATAAAGTTGTCTCTTCCCTACATACTAATTTGTAAGTGGAAACACAGCAGAAAGAAATCTTTATTAGGTGAAGGCATATTTATGCAGGTATCAATTAATTATTTTAGGGTATCTGTAGCTGGATGGCTATTTCTGACAAGGGTATCTCCTCCTTGATGGTCCTAATGGTGGTTTTCCACCTACTGCAGGAAAATAAAGAATCATGGCCCTGCCTTCATAGCATGTGCACATAGAAGTATATGCTGTGTTTCTTTGTGGAAAATACCACACTGTCACATGCAAATGATGACAGGTTGTGCTGGCTGTGTTGCATCAGATGTCTCCTGTCAAGAGGACATGAACAAAGATGCAGAAGTCGAGTGGTGGTTATCCCATCAGTGATGCACTGTTGGGAATTCGAGGCTCAGAGGCAGGTGTATAACCTGCCCCTTGCTCAGTGCCTGGCCTGGGAGCTCCACTGAGCTTAAAGGTCGGTCATGGTAGTTTGAGAGTCTGCAGAGGCTGGAGTTTGGTCAGGGCTTTCCTCAACCTGTGGTGAGGTGCCACCCCACCCTGTGTCTCACCACAGCCTTTCCCAGTGGCTTTGAAGAGAGCAGTTTGAGGGAAATCTTGATTGATTTTGCTGTACAGATCTGGGATTAAGTATGCAAGTTAGGAGACCCATAGGAATCATTAGCCAACCCTTGCATCCCTTTGATGACTTGCTGTGGTAGCATTGTGGAGCAATGCTGTGTGCTGTGGTGAGACCTGTAGATTCTGCAATCCTGAAAGGCACAAGAACTGTTTTCAACATCTGTTTATGTAGCTTTAATGTGCAGTCTACAAGCAAAGGCAAAATTAAATTGGAAGTATGAGTGATGCAAGGTTTGTGGCAATGCTGAGTTATACCTGAAAGAAGACAGTTGGAATTGCAGCAAAATGATGATTTCATGTAGGCTGTAGGTCGGCAGCAACCCAAGAAAACCTATCTGTGAATTGAATGATGTCTCCTCCACCACTGTGGTCCCACTCTCCCTTCTTTACTGAGCCATTTCAGTAAGCAGACAGAAACAAAACCCATGGGATGACGCAATAGAAAAAAAATTATTTTCTATTGGGTAATGGGCTCAGGAGCAGAGGTCTGGGATGCTAGCAGACAGCAATTACATCGGCGTAAGCTGCACAAAATTGGGGCCTCAGGGCTTCCCTCTGTTTCATTTCTTAGCTCTAACTAGCTGGTCTCTGCTCCAACTGCAGAGAGGTTTGCAGCAGTAGTGGGGCTGGGGAGGGGGTCAGTGCCAGCACAGCTCCCAGAAGTGCAGCAGCTGGAGCTGCATCTCTTCAGCTGGCCAGTCGTCTTCTGCTCTTGATGGGCTTCATGAGAAAGTGAAGAAAATTTGGGGGCTGTTTTGAGCAAAACCTGGGCACCAGTGCCTGTTGCTGTGCCCTCCTTGTGCTGGCACGTGTGTTTGTGATCGTACGGGAAACCAGAGAGCGGTGGAGAGGATGAAAAATTGCCCACAAAAGGTTTGCTTTGGTTTACTTGACTTTGCAGGGTTATTTTTCAGCGGGATCAGTTTCTCAGGCCAGGTGTCTGCTGGGATGACACTGCTCTTTGCCTGGCGTGGGTGGTGGCTGCCGAGGCACTGCTGCCGCCAGACGTCACATCACAGCTTCAATACATCCTGCATTGTTCTAATACTCAGTTTAATTTGGTTTGGTTTCCCTTGAGAAAGCAATTTGTTATGAAAACTTAAATGTGATAATGTTGCTCGACTAATTCCTCCTCCCTCATTAACCATATGATGTGCCATAGGGAACTGTGTGATTCATTTTTCCCCATGAAGGCTGGATTTTAGTGACCTGTCAGGCTGTGCTAGTGCTGTCTCTGTTCAAGTAGCCTGCATTGATGCATTTATTGAAGTTGTAAAGCAATGTTCATTTCCAGTTAAATTTTCACCTTGCATTTTTAGAATACTTATATATTTTTAGGTACTTTGAACACATCTTTATGGAACAGAGCTTTATTATTTCATTAAAGCTCAATGTCACCATGTCTTGTAAAATCTAAGCTGCTTTAGAAAAGTGAACATCTCCCATTTTTTAAAGAGTAAATGCCTTCATTTAGTTGTGGATAGATAGTAGATTTATTATTTTTTAAAATACATATATGAAGCAGAAAAGAGAGAAGAAATACATAAATATGTAGAGTTGCTCTGGTTTTGAAAGAGCTTACTACAAATGCATTTGTGCCTTAGACATCACTAAGTGAAATGCCCTTCCTTTACAAGTGTATTTGTTATTATCTGTTCAGTTGGACAAAGATGAGTGAAATTAGAGTTCAGTGGTAACTATAGTCACTGGAAAAATTGAACAATATTGGTCTCATGTATTTCCCATTATTAGGGGAAACGTTATCTTATTTGTGGTACTGGTTGGTTACCCATTTATCTAGTAATTATCATTGTTACAAAGAAGTCAAACAGAAACACATTATTTTCCCCCTGATGCTACATTAATTTCTTTGGTCTTGGTAATGATTGCTATGAACATGCATTTTTGAAGATGATTAAGTAAACAAACAAAAAAATAAAAAAGGTTGGTTGGCAGGCCGACAACTTGCTAGAGTTTCTGCTGACTCCTCTGAGTTTCCACTGTGATCGCCTTCCTTTGAAAACAGGACAAACGGGTTCAAATTTATCTGGCTGTGCTGTCTAAATCGGCTGCTTTTCACTGTCACAGTAAATGAATTTTGATTAAAGAGATGCTTTGAGCAAAGGTGGTGACAGATTTATGCTGTGCAAAGCTTTACCTGATGACTCGAGTCTCTAGGCCTGGCATTATTCTATATTTAGAAGGGAACAACTGAATATAGCAGGAGTAACTGAGGGTTTTATTACAACCACGTAGCATTTATAATAATGCAGATAAAGGCCACTCTTTAGTTTATGGAAGAGAGCTTTACACTTTTTTTTAAATTTTGGTATGTATAAACATCAGGTCAGAGTCCAAATGCAGAGTCTAACCTAAGTATGTGTCATTTTGAGTGCATAATATGTTTTAAATCAAGCGTAAATAACAGCAGAGAATGCTGCTGAATAAACTTAATTGACTGAATGCTTGGAGGAACCACTTCAACAACATGAATAAAAAACAAGGCAAAGACTCCCAACTCCTTTCTTTTTAAACAATATTAGTGAAGTGAACCTGTATCTGGAAGATTTCAAAGTTCAGATTTGCAATAAAATCAAATGAGTGTCAGTGTTCTCACACTGCCTTACTCCAGATGGAGGAGATTTATCAATTGAAGTGTAACTAAGAACATTCTTAAAAATGGAATTTAATATTTTATGTGTTCCAGGAGCAGCATCTCTTTTTGGATGACCTTTTTGTTAGATGCTTTGTATATAGGAGTTTACCTATTGGGTTGATTTAAATAGCCTGCAATATATAAAAGGAATGGAAAGTGTATCTATCTGTGTATATGTATAAACAGATAAAAGCAGCTACCTGATGGGAGTAATTTCCTGCAGAGAGAAGATGCTGACTGAATTCACTCCAGTCTTGCACATTGTTTTTTTCCCTGTGTGTTATAGAACAGCAAAAGCCTGTAATGAAGTCATCTGGCTATTGATAGCTTTCATATGGATTTAAAGTGTTAAAGAACTTATTATCAATTATAGGAATGGTGAGCTGGCAATAGTATTTTCTTTCTTAGTGGCAGTTAAAGCAATTTAATTTATATTAGTAAAAACGTGAAATTTTAAGTTCCTTATCTGTTGCTAGTAACTGTTCCACTTGAGGTTTTTGGTTGGAGTAAATGTGAGTTTTGGAGTTTTCTTTAGGGTCTCAAAATGAAATACATCTCCCCTCAGTTCTTCAGCCAGGAGATTTTCAGGTACTTGATTGTGGATTTTAACTAGCTTAGGTCACCTTATATGCAAAGGCTGTTTTAAAGCAGGAAATTGCTACATTTGGGTTTTTTTAAAATTTGTCTTCCTTTCAGGACTAGTACAACACTCAAGCAAGTTCTGCTGAATGTGTGAGTTAACATGCTGTGTGCATGGGTACAGAAAACGTTATATTGCTTTGCAATCTGTCCAGGTACTCTATGCATCATTTGCTGCCTTGGTAACACCAATATTAGACCAGGTAAGGGCGAGAAGAAATGACAGAGATGGAAAGAAAGCAATGAGGCTGCAGTGATTCTGGAAGGGAACGTGACTTTGCTTGTGCTGCCCAGAGCTCTGCTCTTACTGGAGGGGCAGCCAGGTTGGCTATCATGTGGGGAGTTTGGCCTCTGCAGTGCTAAGAGAGGTACTTGCTTCCCAGTCAGAGTCCACAAGTAAGTCCTGTGTTTCTACTACAGTCTGTCCAAATTGAAAAACCCTGGAGTTCCTCAAACCCATCGTTTGGTAAGAGGACAGGCTATTTTTACACGCAGTGTGTAAAGCCAATGTTACAGAGTCCAAGAGCATTACAAGAAAGTATTGGTATGTGTAAAAAAAAACCCAAAACATATGACCGAGTTTATATTAATGCCTTTATGTGAAAAGTTGTTTTTAAAAAAGAGTTCATATTGCATCAAATCCAGGTTTAAATAATGAAGTCCAAGATTCTCCAGTTACTGATGAGTTTCGTACATGGTGCAATTGTAATTTTTGGAAGAGAAGCAGGAGTGACTTCATTTGAATCAAGGGGTACAGCTTTTTTCCACTGTCTTCGGTCTGAGAGAGAGAAACACATGTACTCCATATCCCTCCACTAAACTACCGAGGGTCCACATTACAAAGCCCTTATTAAAATGTGCTAGTCCTTCTCAAATAAGTGAAAATGAGAAATGAATTGCCAAGTTTATAAAACTACAAGCTTTGCTCAACAACGCTTTCTTTCTCTTTAGCATGATAAGTTAAAAACAAAACAAAAAAGCCAGTCTGGTTGACAGTTTCTAGGAATATTCCAGGCCTTAGTACCAGAAATGTGTTCATTTTATTTGTATTAACTTTCCCCAGTGCTGTGCTAGCATAGCTATGCTTTCTAGCACTTCTGCAGGTCACAGCAGTAATTCTCTTGCTTATGCTCCCTGTAGAAAATATGTTGATAACATGAGTGATTGTCCTGGGGAGAAGTAACAGGTGAGGGGGAGCAGTGGTGGGAGGATGGAGGAAATGGTAAGGGGATGCTAGTTTCAAGAAACAACCAGCAGGTGATAAAATGGGCTGGTGCAAATGAAGTTTCTGAAGGGTGGGAGGTTGAAGCATGAAGGTTGATGGACAGAGTACACTTGGCTTAGAGAAGCAATGACATGTTTGGCCTCCAATATTTTCTCTTACACCTGTGGTTCCCTTCTTGCTGCACCAAGTGAACCCAAGGCACATCAGCTTTGGGGGCAGTAGGTGTCCAAGGCTTTCAGCTGTGGTTGCAGTGCCTCTCTGCTGGAGAGCAGATTTTGCCTCCACAAGAAACTTGATTTGAGCATTGTGTTCCTTTGCATGGACTCACGCGCTCTTGCCGGAGGCCAGCTGTGCTTAGGGAGCAGGGTGCTGGCTGTGAGGTGGCATGAGGGGGACCAGCTGACAAAATCTGTGTCACTTCAAGTTCATTTATAGGTGAGGGCTTGTTGGCAGCTGCAGCAGGTAAGTAAAACTATGCAACATCTTCCTTAGCCCTTGACAGGGAATGCTGTGCCGCAAATGATGGCAAAGTAACATTGGGCTATTTCTGAGAGGCAGAGGTAGGGCCATACTGCTGAGAATTTAGCAAATGGAATATAATAAAAACCAGGCTGAAATGACATCATTCTTTTCTGTTTCATAAGCATGTGCTGCATGTGTGGACAGTGTGCAGATGTTTCGCTTTGATAACTTGCTGTGTAGGTTTATGGCCTTGGAATGTCAATAATTAGAGAGGTTGGTTTTATTTTGAACTGCATGAACTTCTGTGGGAGCATGTATCAAACTTTAAGTTACATGCCTGCGATTTTTAGGATGTTCTAGTCATAAAAATGGACTACTTTAGTACTTAGTATTTTAAGTATTCTTTTATTACTTTTCCTCCTCCATTTTTCAGTTGCTAATTGTTTCCAGACATTTTTTCACTATGATGAAGACGTCTCTTGATATTTCATTTTCTTTATTTAATTTTTTTATTTCTTTCCACTTTAAGTTACATGCCTGCGATTTTTAGGATGTTCTAGTCATAAAAATGGACTACTTTAGTACTTAGTATTTTAAGTATTCTTTTATTACTTTTCCTCCTCCATTTTTCAGTTGCTAATTGTTTCCAGACATTTTTTCACTATGATGAAGACGTCTCTTGATATTTCATTTTCTTTATTTAATTTTTTTATTTCTTTCCTTTTCTTTTTAAGTTTTTTTTTGTAGGGAAATGTTTTGATTTCATCCTCTCTCTAAACAGTCAGAGCAGTACACTTTGAACATGTGACATTTCTTGCCATCAGGATTTCCTGCCACTGGTGTCTGACACCACACACACGGAGGGGAAAAAAAAAAGGAAATAATCTCTGGAGAGTTTTGGAGAGTTTTCTAATGATTTGTCTTAGTTTACTCTTGTATTCCAGATTATACTCTATTGTGTCTAAGAGCAGGATTGATGTATAATGCCTGAAACTGAGAACAGCTTTACTAGATGAACATATTCCATAGGTTTCTCCCTTTTATGGTCTCAGTTACAAATACTTTTTTAGCTTCTGTATAGTTTAGTGAATGTATTCTGCTTTTAAATAGACATTCAGCATATATGTCTGCTTTAACAAAGGGCCAGCAAGACTCAGATAAAAAATAATTTTTCAGTTTGACTATATAGTTCTACTAATGGAGTTTATTTTTCCTTGTATGTATTTTCTCTTGTTTCCAGAGTTCCTGTTCTTTAATATTATCCCAAAGTTTCTTGAGAACCTCCCAATCAAATGACCAAGGTCCTATTTTGGTCTTCTGTGTTGATGATTCAGAAACACCATAAATCAAGAAGAGGAAATTAAGCAGTAACATAAATATAGTAGAGATGGTAGCAGATTGCTTCAGCTATTGCCCAGCCAATTGACAGCAGTGCATAGCTTGTGTTTCTTCACCATGATTTGTGTTTCAGAGCAGTGAAAGGGATCAATAAAATGGAAGAAATTTTTCATTTTATATCATATGAAGGCTGTGCTGATTTCTCAAAGAAAACCCCAACAACAACATAAAACCCCCAAACAAATAAAACCCCAACCCAAAAGAGCAAAACCAACCCATGTTCAAGTGCCCTGTACTTGTAAAATCTTTGAAGGCTTTAGGTCAGATCACTTACATGGGTGAGGGAAACACCTTTCCATCCCCAAATTGTGATGTCTTTCCTGTGGACAGGGGATCTTCTTTGTCCTTGTGATGGAAACATCAGCTCTTGTTCTGCTGATTCATCTTCTTTTTTTTTTTAGATCCTTATTAGTAAGCTCCTGTGTGATCCAGCACTCTCACCATTGTCTTCCTTTGCATGCAGAAACATGCAGTTTTTTGTAAATGTTCTAGACTATTATTTAGTTCTAGTTCTAAAGCATTACTTGGTTTCAAGGTATTATGATTTGTTTTGAGTAATTGACTCTTCTGCATTACTTATCTCTTGCCAGCTGTCTGTTCATTTGATCACAACAGAAGAGTAATATGGGTTGATGCCTCTTGTTTTCAAGGCAAATTTATCAATTCATGACTTGGTTTATTAAATTTCACTAAAAATATTTTCAGTATACTCTGATTTATCTAGTCAATCATTAATGCTTCTTCTTTCTCACCACTCTTAATATATTGGCTTAATTTTCTCTAAGAAAGGACAGAAGAAAATGTTGGTCTATGGCTGATATAGGTCACTTGACTAAATTTGTAGGCATGTTTCATCTTTAGATACAAAGTGTTAAATGTTGATTTGGTCCCTTGCCTTTTCTCAGAATAAAGCAGCTTCTTTTGGAAGATCTGTGAACTCAGTAATAATCTGTCTCTTAGAAGAAAATAAGGAAATGTAAATGAGATTTTTTTCAGTAGGAACTTGTAGTTTAGTGTGAAATATCATACAGTATAAAAATCAGTAAGCTCATATATTGATGAACTGGCTTCAGTAGGTGTCAGTGATTGAATTTTCAGCCTTGTGGTTTTGTCCTAAATTCATTGCTGATGCAAGAAAAATGAAACAGGAGAGGCAGGAAATAAATGAAGTATAAATCTTGTGACAGTAATTGATAGCTAGGTGGAGGCATCCATCCAGAGCTGCCTGCTCGCCTTTATACACACCTATACAGCCTAGTGCGATTGAGAAAGAGACTTATTTTGCACAGGGCTAGTGAAGAAAGGGAGGGAGGTGGACTTGCTAGTGGTGATCCCACTCTGGTCATCTCAGATGTTGCTTACTTTGTGGTTAAAAAAAAACCACCTATGAAGTTGCTCTTTTCATAATGAGAGCTTTTAAAAGTTTGGGTTGGTTTTTTATTAAGTGAATAAAATCTGAGTGTACTCTATGATTTTTAAGAATTCAGATCAGGTTTTCAGTAAACTCTGAATAAAATAAGCATTGTAGGATAAGAATTTTAAGTTTCATTAATTAGTTTTTGAGTTTTTGCGAAGAGAATGTGTTATTGGTTTGTACTGGCTAAAGCCTTTACCATACAGAAAGCATTCTTGCTTATTTTCTTACACCCACTGCTTCAGTTCTTGCTTATCTTCTGACACAGGATCTTGCAGTATTTTTGTTAGTATTCTCCTAGCTATTTTAAGGTGAGTAATTACTTAGCAAACTGCTTTCACTGCTAAGGGTGTGCACCCAATAATGAAAAGCCTGTATTTTTCATGCTTTCACTCTGATGGGACATTAGCTTGACAGGAGTGACATTAAAATTGTTGTATGTGAGTATTCAGCACCCTCCCGAGAAAAGCATCCCTTATCTTGCTCTAGCTGCATTCCTACAGTCTAACTCCTTCCATTACAGAGAATTTGGCTAAAATCTTCCCACCTGTAGAAGTGTGTTTAACTGAAGCGCTCAGGATCTTGAGTTTACCTCCCAAAATTAAGAAATATGAAAACAAAAAGGATTTTTAAATAGCTCTTGGGGTTTGAACTTTTATGATGTTTAGGTTATGTGAGTTTTCCCCATCCCTTAAATTAAGCTTAGAAATTTGCACTTTTTTTTGAAGATAAAAGATGAGACTCTTGCACAGATATGTGACTCCCAAGAACTGGGATGTGGGAAGAAGCAGCACAAATATGATTCACCCTGAATTTTGCAGAAATTGGCAGGGCCCTGAAAGGCAGGAGGGAATGGGTGCATATGCATGGTGTTTCCCCACACCCTGTATGCAGAACGGCACTGTGGTTGTTCTGTGCTATCTTGCCTTGCTTGGCTCAGTTTCCCACTTGCGCTATCCTGGGAAACGGCGTATGAAGAGGGAGTGATATTGGAGAAGATGTTTGATGAGGTTAAAGATATTTTCCCATGTGTCAGTGTGTGGCTCTGACTAACAGTGTCCATGACTGGAGAAGAAAACAGATATTACAGTGAAGCTGTGGGATGAGAAGAGAAGGTAGGAAGGAGCCAGCCTCCCTGTGAGCAGACCCAGTTTGACAGGCAGAACCTGTAGGACAACTGCAGATGAACCTCTGCTGAAGACATGCAAAGGCAACAGCCCTCTCTAAACTTAAAACTAGCTGGTAGTGCCTAAAGGATGAGTGTCTGCCCAGTGGACCTGCTGCTGACATCAGGGAGGGTATTTCGGGATGCATCTTGAGCTGTTTTTCCAAGAAGGGGTGTGTGCATGTTACGTGTTTTGGTTGAGGCGTGAGCTTGTGTCTGCACCTCAGCTGCAAGGCAGTGACATCTCTTTTCCATCAGGCCAGAGCCCCAGGGATGCTTGTCTGTCCTACCCTCCCCTCACATGAATGGCTTGTCTTCTTGCTTTTTCCTCTCCATGCTTGCCACTCTTAAGCATAGAAATGTATTTTCTGCCCTGCCTTGTGACTTTCTGCAGTAAGGTCTGAAGGTGAAGGTTTCCATTAAAAATAAAAAGCGTTGAAAGCCAAGCAGCAGGCAACAGCTTGTCAAGGAGGCCTACAGTTAAAAATTTGTAAAGGAAACAAGTTTCCCTGGAATTAAGGTGGAAATACATTTCCACTTAATTTCAACAGGCTAACAAATTGTAATGTCTATAGCTGGCAGACAATGTAGAAATAACCCATAAAACAAAAGAAAAGTTTAGTTCGGAAGACAGCTCTCAAATTATTTACCTTGGCTTCATCTTCTCCTGAACTGGGGAGAACATAACTGTGTTTCCCTCTCTTGATCCCTGTCTTGGCTGGTTGCTGAGATGCTTTTGGATATAATTCTTAGCACAGGAGAGAACTTCCAACTTAGCAAAACTGATGCCAAACCTAAACAAAAAAAAAGAAAGTCTGCATCCAGTAATGACCTTCCTGTGATCCTGGATGCCGTATATCCTTTTCTGCCGTGGCAATGAATTTTCCACACATTTTTATGAAGTGTTTTGAATCTATTTTGGGGATATAATTCATATAAATGTTCTGAGTGCTGTCTTTGCCCAACCCTGACCTCACCCCACTATGGAGGTTTTTTTACTTTTTCCTGCGTTGAAAACTGCCAAAGACTTCAGGCATCATTTTCCCACAGTGAAAATAAAGCACTTTTTGAAAAACAAAAACCACAAAACCCAAGAAGCACCTCTGCAAACAGATTTTCCCCCAAAAGAAGAGTTATGTTTGAAAATCAGAAGTACAAGTTGCATAGAGATCCAGGAAAGTACTCTGCTCAGACCTCCTTCTTCTTATCAATATCCTGAATTGTCCACAAGAGAACTGGAGGGTTTGTAGAACCCCTGGACAGTTGTAGCCTTAGAAGTACAGCTGGTTAACCTGCTGCACCCTGCTTTGGGAGAAGTTCCTGTTCTTTCATTGGTTATGCCCACCTGTTCTTTCATTGCTCATGCCACCCTTCTCCTTCAGGTTGCAGTCTTCTTGGTTGTGCTGACATCGCTGGTTTAGGACTGTATGTTGGCTCACTGCAGTGATTTAGATGAAATCCCAGCATGACTGGGAGGCTGAGGCTGCAGTGTCACAGTGTCTGGGGCAGTGCCCGAAGCAGCTGTGCTTGCACAGGGTGAGCCCTGCTGCAGTGTGTCCAGAAGGCAGGGAATGACAGGAGTTTTTTTCCTAGCTTAACTTGAGAGCAAAAGAAGAGGTACTTTGTAATGACCCCACCTGATGGTAGCTCCCATTGACTACCCGGGAGAGTAGGCTGCAAGCACTCTCCTGGCAGCTGTTGTAAGGTTTGGTTTTTTTCTGAGATGCTTGCAGTGACCCCTAGAGCAGCCCAGAATTTGGGAGCTATAAAAGAGCTATGTTGTCTGTTTAGTTTCTTTAGAAGTGTCTAAAAAATGGCACATTTTTTTAATTGTTATTTTTGTTTGTTTGTTGGGGTTTTTTTTTTTGAAGATAAACCATGCAGGATACGTCACTTGACAACCAAACTGTGTTTCTTAAGATGGCCCATTCATTGCTGAAAGATGCTGGCAGGTACTCTAATTTTTAGACACTATGTGATATTATTTATTTCTTTATTTCCCTCAAGTGATCTTTAGAGCTGTCAGTCTGTTGCCTTGTGCTGACCCTAAACTAAACAGAGTAGCTGGGAATCCTGTAATTAGACCAGCCCTTCATAAATGAGGGTCAGTTGGGTGCAGTGCTGTAACAACAGCCTGTGGAAACAGCCTTAGACCAAGGCATCCTTTGTTAAGCAGAGGAATATTAACTACACTGGGAGTTCCTGAAAGTGGGTGGTTTCTACTGCCAAGCTCAGTAACACTTTGTCATAATGAAAAAACAATACTGTCTGCAAGTAGAGATTGAAAGCGTCTCCTCATATCTGTTTGTCTAAGCTTGGGAAAAGGTGCCATTGGATGAGAGTTAGCAGTCCTGCTGTGACTGTGCTTGTACTTGAAGGAAAAATTTTAAATGCCAGCAAATGCCCAGGCATCTTTCATGAAGTTAGTTTTAATTTATTTTTAGACTTGATTAATAGTTACTGCAATATTTGCCTTGCACATTTTTTAATGGAATGCCTTAAAAAAAATCTTGTTTAATATGTGATCCCTTCTGTGTAATTGTGCTCTCATACAATGTCTTTGGTGAGAATGAACTAGCACAGTTTTACCCAGAATTGTTTGGAAGACACCAGTGTGGAAAGCAAAGATGACTCACAGTGCCTTGGAGGAAGAAGAGCTAGCAGTTAACCACAGAGCATGGCATTATCTCTATGCCAAAGCTGGCTGAGAAAGCCAGCATATTTTCCACTTTGTTATTTTGAGCTAAAAATATTGGCTGCTTAAGCAATCTTGATAATCTTGTCAACTTTATGAGTTTAGTACAGGTAGCATGAGAGGCATGTGAATCAAAAGAAGGTGGTAGTTCCCATCCAGAAACCATTGTTATTTTTATTTGATGAATAAATACATATGTAACATTCTCCTTATTTTGCAGTGGACTCCTCCGGGTGAATAACCTTGGTTGCATAACAAGAATGTGGTATGTGATAGATAGAGCACATGGTTAGATAGTATGTATTTCTGTATAAATTTATTTCCTGTCTAATCCCATGTGTCTGTATTTGTATTTCTTTAGGAATATCTACATGGCATATGTTTCTACTGCAGGCAGTTTGCCAGATGCCTGTAAATAAGGAATGTTTATAGCAAGTGAAATAATAAGTATCTCTTACCTTGCAATGTCAGTTGTTTTCCATTTGTGTTTAGTGCAGTAGGGTTCATGTTGATGAAGGTGGTTTGACTTTACAGGCAGAGTTATGTGAAAAACACAACAGTTAAATCTTCATTTTGATTTCTTAACAATAAAAATCTGTCTTTTAAAGTGTAGGTTGAATATTTTGGGAATGTGCTTCATTTATATTAGTTTGACATTTCTTTTTGTTTATTCGCCTTTACTTTGACTTACACAGGAAATACAGTAAGAAAGGGGTTTGCTTCCATTTGGGGTCCTACTTCTTTTCCTCACTCATCACCTTCTGAAAGATGTAAAGACATACTGCTATTGTGGCAGCTGCCCTGGGACCTGGGCCTGTTCTCATAGGGATCTGCTGCCTCACTTCTACATATCTAAGTGTGCAAGCTTGGGTATCAAACTGGAGCCATTGTTCACTGTTTCTGCCAAGGAGAAGGTGAAAGACCTCATGAAATATTTGATTTGGCATGTGGGCTGCCAGTTGTGTCACTCACTTTACTTCATTTAGTAAAATAACAAAGAGCAATGGTATAGATAGGAGCCATATTTGGCACTGACCATAGGAGAAGTCATGCTGAAGGATGCATCAGCACTGATACTTTGTTTCCAAGCATCTGAAAAAGAAGGCATTGCAGAACCTGTGTGATGAGGATCTTAGAATTGCTTTCAGGCTGGCAAGGTGAGCAGATTGTCTTGTGGGCAAGAGAAAGCCCTAGGTGAAGACTAAACCTTTAATTTAGTCCACTGGTTAATGGCGAAATGTCTGGATGACTTAATTTAACAATGACTATCAAGGTGTGAATCTTCCTTGCCCCCATGAAACTACCTGAAATAGTGATTGGTGGTTGGCATTGGCTGTGAGAAGGCAGTAAGTCTGCTTTCTAAACTCTTTCCTGCTTGGGAGAAGTTGATTTGGGGTGTTAGGACTGTGGGAGACATCCACTCTGCTCTCAACAGATTAGTATCTGATGAACAAACGTCTTTTACACCTGTAATTTCAATAATATGTGATTTCTCTTTCACTTTCTACTCCTCCCACCCTGTATTTCAGTGAGTGGTATGCCAGAAGATGAGTTTTCTTTAGATATGTAAACAAGATGATGTGGTGCAAATTACAGAAGATTGCAAAGCCTTGATTTAGGTTTCTCTGTGCTGTGAGCAAAGAGAAACGATTTAAGAATTGACACTCGGGTTTTTAACTGTGACTAAGCAACTGTTCTGTTGAGGCTGATTATTTCACATGCCAGT
>NW_008656959.1:0-2781 GCF_000695815.1 Acanthisitta chloris | reverse complement strand
CCTTATTTATCCTGTCTTCTTTTCTACTGCGGGTAATTTGGGCTTTAATTTTCCTTCATGTCCTCACCTTGTTTTGGCAGCTGATGAATAGGAACCGTTCCTGTGTCTCAAATCTTTTATATAGTGTCTGCTGGGGGGACCCCAGGCTTTACAAGAGTGACCCTGCATATTATTCATTTGTATTTTGAGGTCTTTTTTTCCATCTAGAAACTGTTCTTGATAGGGGCAAATGTTAAAGTGTTTCAGGGTAAAACCCCCAAATAACCACAAAAAAACCAACCAAACAAAACAAAACAAACAAACAAAAACAAAAAAAACCAAAAAAAACTAAACCAAAAAACCCCACCACCAAAACATAAAAACAGTCAAGGTTGATTTCAGGCCTCTATATGGCAGAAGGGGAAATTGCAGGGGGGGAGAAAATTTTTCTTGTTGGTCACAGTTGGTGCTCTTGCTGAATACGTGGATGTGTACATATGGAGTGAGCACGTGCTCAGGCACTGCATAAAGAGAGAGCACATACATAGGCCATATGTTCATTATTTTAGAAGTTTTGTTTTCTCTTGCATTTTCATTAAGCTTTTAACAGGACGATTTTAATTGGTATTAAATATGACTTTGTAGGACAGTAACACAAACTCGGTGTTCTCCTCCTTGCCCTCTGTGTGTCAGCAACATTCCTTGTGCTCGTCCTCCACCTAGAAATGAGTTTCCTAACCTAGAGCCTGTTGTGAGGAACAGAGGAGATTGCAGCATTCCTTCAGGCGTTGTGGGGCTGGGTTTCATTACAAATTTTGTCCAGAGTTGCAACATGCTACTTTGTACTTATCATGTACCAGGCTAAGCTGGTATGTAAACTTTTTAAAAACACTGAGAAAGCACTACAGCAAACCTATTCCGTACACACACATGCAAAAGTTGAGCCTTCTGTCTGTCTTCTGAAGTTCAGTATTTATGCACGGTCTACAGAAAGAGTAAATGTTTAGTTTGGTTCCTAGAAGAGACATACATACAATGTCAGTAAGGTCAAATAATTTTGCTGGTTTGACTGTGAAGTAATTTTGATATGTGTTTTAAAGATAGAGGACTCAAGACAAAAAGATGTCCACAAACAGTATTCATGTCTATAGGAAGAAATAATTTCCTGTGGCTCAAACAGTGAGACATGGTTATAACACTCATATGAATTACATTTTCAGTGTTCAAATTGTTAGGTCTGCCCAAGTGTGTCACAGGATTCTAAAGTTCCTTTTTACCATTTTATTATTGGAATACTTAGTTAGATTTATTAAATTGCATATTTTGTATGTCAAAGCATATGTAAATAAAAGCAGGAAAAAAGAAAACAAAACAAACACCTTTTGCATTCATGGACCTAGTAAATAAGATGAAGAATAAGGATTTCTAAGATTGCTGATGGTTCTTCTCTGCTGCTTCTTTAGCCACTGGCTCCTTTCTTGTTCTTTGTGGTTCTGTTATCTACAAAAACATTCAGATTAGTGCATTAATTAGTTTATGTTAACCAGCAGAGGGCTTCCACCTCAAAGCAAACAGCTTTATCCCTTCTGCAGTTTCCCTGGTATCCTCTTAATCAGAGAAATGGGAAATGCACATTTATTTAGTTGTTTTAGGGTACTTCCTTGCTGGCAGAATGGTCCTCAAGTACATGTTAATAAATTTTTTAATATAGTTTTTTTTTAAACTAACTTCCACTTTTAATACAACTGTCAGCATTTCCACAGGAAACTGCGATGATCCAGTAGAAGTTTATTGTGCTTCACCAAAATCTCCTGTTTCTAAATTTCTAATGTAACTGGTGTGTTGCAAAGTTTCTGTGCATGTTCAGGTATTAAGTGTTTTGAGCCCCTTTTTATTATGAACATAGCATATGCTGAGTGAAGTAGCAGGTGAGTAAACTGATCTTATGATTTAGATTCAAGTGCTGCCGGTTGCATTTATGAAGTCAGAATTTGTTTAAACCCATGTGTTCATTATGCAGTGTTCAAGGGCAAAGAGGAATAAATGTGGAGACAGGATGTTGCAAAAGCACACAGCTTTTCTGGGAGGTCAGAACTGCCTGGCAAGACAGAGGGGGTGGTTTGATTTGGAGCGTCCTTTGTGTCAGCTGGGCCTGCAGTTTGGAGCAGTGGCTGGGTGTGTGGTGGAGGAAGGGTCAGTGTCGTGTGGAGCAGGAGTGTCGAGGTGCTGAATGCTGCCTGACTGCTGGAGCACCTCTCCAGTTTCTCTCCCAGACTCTGTGACTTCTCATGTTGTTGATAACTTCTGGTGATTCAATGAACAGATGAGTGCCTGGGGGAAAAAAAAATCACAATGTTTTCTTCAGACAGAAAACTTACTCTGTCATCAAAAATTCCATACTTAAGTAGTTAATCTTCCCAGCCTATCAGCACTTGGGATGTGTTGGCTAACAGTTGTGAGTGAAGTATTCCCTGGCCAAGCCTCAGCTGTGGAGGGAAGGTGACCCTATGGTTAGGAGACTTTAAAAAAGATTTTGTGTTCTGAAAGCAAGAACCTCACGGTTCAGGAGAACTCGTGCAGGAATCAAGGCAGTGACTACAGTTAGTGAGAGCTGTCTTAATTAGTGAGTTGTCATGCCCGAATCAAAACCCACTAAAATCGTTAATTACAATTCAAGCAGAGATGATAACAGCTTCCTAGAAGCAAATTGCTGAAAGCTAAATCACAGCGGTGTGTCACCGCCATCCCTGTGTCGCTGCCGTCCCTGGCACACTCGAGCATCCCCCGCTGGTGGGGACGGGT
>NW_008656958.1:0-214 GCF_000695815.1 Acanthisitta chloris | reverse complement strand
CCCACTCTAAATGACCCTGGGACCCCCAAAACCCCTTAGAAAGAGACCCCAGGACCCCCAAACCCCCTAGGAAGAGACTTCAGGACCCCCAAATTCCCCAGGGAGAGACCCCAGGACCCCTAAATCCCACTCTAAATGACCCTGGGACCCCCAAAACCCCTTAGAAAGAGACCCCAGGACCCCCAAACCCCCTAGGAAGAGAATTCCGGACCCC
>NW_008656957.1:0-254 GCF_000695815.1 Acanthisitta chloris | reverse complement strand
GCCTGGATAGCAGAGCTGGATCTGGAGAGGCTTTTGCCTTCATTCCCTTCCAGCTCTCCCACAGAGGATGAGTGAGAATGGGAGTCACAACCAGGCCCTTGTCAGTGGGACCACAGGGACTCAGGAGCAGCTTTCCCCTGATGTTTTATGGGACAGTAGAGGGAGGGATACAATGATGCAGCTGATTAAAAATGTTCCCATGACTCAAGTAGAGACACATATAAGTAGTGATGCCAAACCCTAAGTTGGGTGTT
>NW_008656956.1:3017-3235 GCF_000695815.1 Acanthisitta chloris | reverse complement strand
GGAGCTGCACGGCAAAGTGATGGAAGTGGATTATTCCGTGCCCAAAAAACTCAGGTAACCCCGCGATGTCCCCCCCGCCAGGCCCCCCGTACCCTGCTCCATCCCGCGGGCCGGGGGAGCTCCGGGGAGGAGGATGCGGGGTTCGGAGGGAATCCCGTCGGTTTTACTTTCGCTCCGCAGCGCAGCGCGGGGGGGAGGAGATCCCGGCGCACGGCCGC
>NW_008656956.1:2417-2996 GCF_000695815.1 Acanthisitta chloris | reverse complement strand
GTGTCCCCCCAGTCCACGTTCCCATGGAAAACAGCCGATATTTAGTAGGAAAACAGGGAAAAAAACCCTTTCCCCCCACTCTCTGCGGCGCGCACTGAGGTTTTCCCAGCGGCGCAGCCACAGCGCCCATAGGAATGGGATTTTTCATAGGTGATTAATCCACATTCTCTTGCCAAACACCTCATCCTGCTTTTATCCAGGCGGAGAATCCCCAACCCCAAAGCGTTTCCATGTTTAATCCTTCTCCTCGGTGCGCTCCCTCCCGTTCCCATCGGGTGCCTGAGGACATGGGCACATGTGTGTTTCGCAGGGAAAACAAACCCTGCGCTCGTGTGGCGTAGCAGCCTCATCTCGAGGTTTATTCCCCTCTGTCATGTGTCGAGATAAAAGGGGAAAAAAAAAAGCCCGATTGGCTGGTCCTGGGGGATAATTTAGCACTGTTTGATGAGGAGGTTTAGCTTGGATGGGGTGGAGGGGGATTCATTTGGCCTGGGATTGCTTGGAGGGGGTGAATTTGGCCTGGAATTGGTGGCTATTAGTTTGGAAGTGCCGAGGGGGGGTTGGAAATGCTGTTGTGTA
>NW_008656956.1:0-2398 GCF_000695815.1 Acanthisitta chloris | reverse complement strand
GCGGTGGGAATGGCTCGTGCCCAGCATCACGTGTGCCCGCGTGGGATCTCAGGAATCACACACTCTGCCCCTCAAACAGGCATCGGGCAGAGCCCCCCAGGGATCCCAGGTGGAATATTGCTCAGCCAGACCTCTGCAGCAGCCTCAGGTGGGGCTGCTGGAGGCTTTGGAAGAGGGATGGAGGCAGGAATCAGGAGTTTGGGGCCGTAGCATGGAGCTGTGGCTCAACCTCTACCATGTGCGCAGGGATGTAAACAAGAAATTCAGGCTGAGATCCTCCAGCAGGGCTGGGGCTGCTCCTGCTGCTCCTTCCCACTTTGGAAATTCAAAACCAAAAGCCATTGATCCACCCCAGAAAGAAACACGGTTTGGTTTGACATCCCTCTGTTTTCACCTGGCTCCCAAGTTTTCTATCCCCAAGTTTCCTCTGCTTATTGAGGTCTAATTGAAGCTGAGATCAGTTGATTCCCAGCCCACAACATCCATTCTGCTCTGTGTGAACAGATCCGGTGCAGGGGCTGTGCCTTGCCTGGGCAGATGCTAGATTTGATTCCTATAACGTGATTTTTGGCTGGGAGCAGATCCTCACGTGGTCCTGTTTATTCCCCCAGTTCCCTGTTTATTCTCCCAGTTCCCTCTCTATTCCCCCAGTTATCTGCTTACGGTAGAAAATCCAGTTTTTAGAGCGGCGGCTGAGACTTGGGAGAGGCACTGGAATTTCAGGGAATTACAGGGGGAAAATTCCCTCATTCTTGGGATGAATTTGGGGGTAGTTTGGCCTGGGGAACCCGAGTCCTTCCCAGTTCTGATCCTGTGGTGTTGCTGCGTCACAGGCTGTGAGGAGCTGCCCAGTGCTTCCCTCCATGCCCAACTTCACCTGCTAGGCTTAATTTCTAGAGTCCCGTCTAACCTAGATTTATTTTAGCAACACATTTCTATGCCTATAAATGCAGCTGGATGAGAAACAGGCTGGCAAACCCCTGGGACGTCTCTCCACGGGATGTCGGGAAGGGAATTCCTCGAGGGGAGGTGCTGGCAGAGAGGTTGTTGCTGTTTCTCCGAAGGCAGAATTAAATGTGACAGTGGTGGGAAGGAGCCTGAATCCTGCCTAGTCCGTCCATTCACCTCCCACAAGCGTCAAACCAGCCCTTCTGCTGCCATCCCAAGGATTTGGGCTCCTCTGGGAAGGATCCAGCAGCCTCACGGGTGGAGTTTTCCCTTGTCTGTGCTGGATTGTGCCTTGGAGAATGAAAGGGAAAAAGCACTTGTTTTTTTGAATTGACAATTTAAAATTGTAGTTTAATTTTTGCCTTGATTTTTAAGCTCAGCAGGGGCAGGGAATACTTTTGGTTTGCTGGAAGCAATCTCTCTCCAAGAGGATTTTGTTTCTGGAGAGTGAGGGAAGCAGCAGCATCTTCCCCTCCTTAAAGACTGATTGTTCATCCTCTTAAAAACCCCACTGATGGGAAAGAAAGAGAGGAAAGAAAGAATATACAAACACACCTAGAGAAAGATAATTTAAAAATCAATTGGGATTGGTTGTGAAAAATGGGAAGTGAACCTGAGCCATCCCAGCACTGACTTCCACACAAGGATTGGGTAGGAATACATTTAGTAAGTAGGAAAACTCCCATTTCTTATCCCCAAAGCACTGAGATATTGGGGGTTTTGGTTGCAAAAGTGTCTTTTCGTTTCTGCTTCTGCCACAGTTTTCAGCAGTGGGAGAGGAAAGCAGGAGGGAGGTGGGAACAGCAGGGAGAGGAGGCTGGAAATCACTGGAATATTGAGTGTATCTCTGTAATTCTGTGTGAAATAGGATGGGTTTGGCCCAGCTAAAGGTTGCTGGAGGGGGAGCAGTGCTGGTGCCTACCCGAGTGGCTTTGTGGGGGAGATTTTATGCCATTTTCTCGTGGTCCAGAAGGAATTATCCTGAACTAATTCTCTCTCGAGCATCAAGTTTCGTTCCTGCATGGTTTTGCCTTATTGATCATTCCCTACCTTGCCCCACTCCCTTGTTTTCCAGCCAAGAGGGCTCAGGATAAACATCCAAGCCCTTTTGTCTCCCCATGGATATCCCTTCTTTTTTAGCCTTATTAATTGCTGATCACTAATGAGATGCTTAGCTAGGGGAGAGGAGTCCCTGTGCACACCAGTTACTTGGCCGGGGAAGGCTCTCAGCACCCTCCAGGTGTGGCTGGAAAGGCACAGAGGGAGCAGCAGGTGGAGTTTGGGATGCTAAAAGTGGGACTGCTCTCACTCCTGGGATGGAGTTGATATAGACATGGTTAATAGCTTTTAGTATCTTTTGTATTGATGCAAATGAATACTGTCTGAGGGTGTGTAAAGGATTTATTCTGGCCTGTGTAGCTAGAAAGAATCAGAGAATCAACCAGGTTGG
>NW_008656955.1:11177-13010 GCF_000695815.1 Acanthisitta chloris | reverse complement strand
GCTGGAGCCCTGCGGCGCTGGCGGACTGCGCTCCAAACGGAGCATGTCCATGAACGGGATGCTAGTCCAGGCCGACGGGGTGGATAGCGGAAAAGCAACTTTCTCCAGTTCTGAGTGGATATTGGAAAGCACTGTGTGACCTGCTTTTTTTTTCTTTTTTTTTTTTTAAATTTTTATTTTAACGAGAAACAAAACACCAAACATTGTGTGAAACTCCCTCTCCTGGGGAATTGGATTTGGAAGTCCACTGCTGTCTCGCTGATTAATGGCTTGTTCATGCGGGGGTCTGTGTAAGCCACCCAGTGCACACAGGGGTTTGTTTAGTTTTCGTTTGGTTTTATTTAAGATCAAAACCTAAGGCAACAAAAAAAAAAGGAAAAAAAAAGATTAAAGGGCGAAAAAAAGCACGAAAAACAGCACCAGTGCCTTCCCTGCTCTAGGACTGGCTTCCTGGTTCTGCAGTAGCAGAAAACAAAAGAGAGAGTTTTCACAGAAAAAGCCTTTTATAAAGGAAATGCAATTTCCTCCAAGCTAACAAATAACCACTTCTGGATCAATCAGTAAAATGATATTTTTTAAACTGGTCAGACTGTATATTTCTTTTCCATGGCAATGGTGTTGCCTTTGTTTTTAGGCAGATGCTGTACAGGAGCAACAACGCTGTGTTGTCATGTTGTGTCAAATAAAATATTCACTCGGTACCCCAGCCAGCCTCGCGGTGACTGCCCCACGGAGCCCACCGCGGGGCCGGGACGAGGAGGGTCTGTGCCCTCCCGCTGGGTCCAGCTTGCCAGGGCTGAGCACTGGTGCAGCAGTGGAGCTCAACACCAGCTCTCCCCAAAAAGGTGCCCGACCTGCAGTCCCTGAGCACCCACATCCCATGGCACAGGCATCACCCCAGTCCTCAGCCTGAGGTGCAGGGAGCTGGGACTGGGGCGCCCTGGGGTGTGGGGCAGAGGTGAGCAGGAGCAGCGAGCAGGGCCGGCAGGTTGGCCAGGTGTGTGGGCAGGGCTGCAGCAGGCAGGTACATGGCGCTTTGGCACCGCGGCGATGGTTGAGCTGGATGATGTTCATGTCCTGCTGTCCTAAACCTTTGGGCTGTATTTCCTGTAAGCTATATGGTTCGTTGCAGTTCTCTTCAGTCCCGGAGCAGAGCGAACGGACTGGAAGATGATGATGGTCTCATCTTTAACCTGGTGTTGGTTGTGGTGCCTGTGGGATGGCATCATTTTGGGCCACTCTGTGGGGACAGAAGCACAGGGCAGTAGGGGACAGCAGGTGTAAACCCCACATTGTGCAGAGGGCAGCCGTGCGTGTTCTGCTCTGCTCACTTCTAAGGCAAGTCTGCAGTTAATATTAATTAAACTCGTGTGGTCATCATGTTCAAATTAGAGACAGCTTAACTCCGAACATTAGTGCATTGTGCATTCTCAGATGCCAAGTAATAGGCTTGAGATGGGCTTTGTGGCCATTGAAGTGAGAGAATAGTTAAATTTTACACCCTGTGTGACTGTTCTTGGGGGCAACATAACCCAGGATGCCTGAGGACAGCCCGGCTCTCACCAGGGCAGCAGCTGCCCCCAGGGCAGTTGTGGGGGGAATGTCTTAGGGCAGGGAACATCCCCTGGTATCCCTGTGTCTGTCCCCAGGACTCTGCAGTGCAGGACTGATGCTCTTACTGTCGTGGGTTGCTCTGGGTGATTTTTATTGCTCATTGTGGAATAACAAAGCCTGAATGAGGGTGATATAAAGGACCGAAAAAGAAGAGGCTGTTTCTTTTTTAGAAACTCTTTTTGCTTTCCTGGGGAAATGCAGAGACCAAATATGAAACAA
>NW_008656955.1:0-11159 GCF_000695815.1 Acanthisitta chloris | reverse complement strand
AAAAGTTAATAAAAATGCAATCCCTGGATTGCCCTGTCAGCCCATGTGCTCCTCGAGGGCTACATGCACAGAAGGGAGCTGTGAAATAGTGTGCTGCCAAGGGCAGGGATGGTATGTCCAGGGCCTGGCAGTCTGAGTGACGAAGGCTTTGCCCAGCATGGGGCAAACACAAGGGTCCGAGCCCTGGTGAGGGGCTGCACTCGCAGATGCACCTTCCCCCCGTGCAGGGGGATGGGGAGAGCATCACAGATTTGCCGTCGAGGGGTTGGGTTTCATCGTGCATTTTGAAAACATCAAAATGCAAATGCTTTAAATGTTGTCTAAAATTGGACCTAAATGTGTCTGATGTTTTGTGAAAGTGCTAAAATATTAATGGCTTCTTGTGGTTTAGGGAAGTTTATTTTTATATTTTTAATTTTTTACCCAAAGGAATAATTTTCTAAGCACTGCAGCTGTCCGTGGCGTTTCTGCGTCAGCAGCGTAGAGGGACTGCATGGCCCTGCGTTCGGTGCAAGTCTGCTGACATTGCAGGAACAGGGAGACCTGGGCAGATGGGAGTTCCCCTCGTGCCAGTTTCTGAGAGCAGCATCCCTTGGGAATGCCCTGGGCACAGAATCGGCTGTTCCCACTGGAATAACTGTGCAGTGGGACGTTTTCTTTTGTTCAAGCTTGATTCAAAGTGTGGGAAGCCTCATGGAGGAGGAAATTCTCTGTCCTTTCTGTTCTGCAAAACCAGAGGTTGCCAACAGTGTGAGGCAGAAAAATTGCCAAAGTGCTCGTGGATCAGAATAACATCAGGTTATCTCCTCCAGATTGGAATAACTCCTCACCATTGGAATGATGGGTGCAAACACATAGGGCAGTTTGGGGCTGTCAGGGAAGCAGGAGGTGTGATGTGCTGTGGCCCCAGCATCCCCCTAGCTGCAGAGGGGGATGTGAGCCCACCCTGCCCCTCAGACATCACCCACCTGTGGCTCGGCTCTGTGTGCTGCTGCTCAGATATAGATTATCCCAGGTTTTAGCTATGAGAGGGTCTTTATTCACAGGCACTGGAGGAGGAGAAACTGCTTCAGAAAGCTGTTTGCTCTTACTGAAATGGCTGTCACACATGCCTGGGCCCAGTCCTTGTCTGGAGATGCTGCTGTGCTAGGGGCTGGTGTCTGGATGGAGGAGCAGGGTGTTGTGTTGTGTCCATTGTTTCCATGCTGCCTTCCCACCATGTCCGTGAATACATGGTGCTGCTCTGCTCTGGTGCCGATGTGGCTTTATTTCTGCAGTGTCTCCAAGCCCTCTGCGTGTGCCCGCCTGACCCTGCAGTCATGGAGAGGGAGCTGGGAAGCACAGCCATGTGTCCCCTGTCTGGGAGAGGGGACACAGCTCCTGGGCACCCGCTGCTCCGACTGGGAAGGGTCTGGCACTGCCGGGGCATGCTGCCTGCCTGAGGGCTCCTGCCAAGGTACTGGCACAAGGTGTTCTCATCCCCACTAGTGGCAGAGCTGCTGGAATCTGGAGCCTTGGTGCCAGCCGCACAGGATGCTCCTGCCTCCTGGGGACCATGGCAGCCCTGCTGGGCACTGCTCTGGGACTGCGTGAAGGTCACTTGGCAGCTCCTTGGGCTGCGAGCGCTGAGCCGGCAGGTGCTGGTGTTGAGCATCCCAGGCCAATGGAGTGACACTGAGCCATGACAGTCCTGCGCAGCTGTGTGTGCCCTTGAGAAGGTGCAGCTGGGTCCTTCTCCTGCCACAGAGAGACTGTGCCCAGAGCCATGGTGGGCACTCGGCACAGAGAGGGGCACGCTGCTTCCCCAGGAATGGAATGGCTTCAACCAGAAGGAGTAACAGCCACAGCTGCTATCACAGTCGCTTCTCTTCCCATCAGCTGAGGAGAACCAGAGCCTCGGTGATACTGGAGCCTCAGTGGTACTGGAGCCTGGGCAGTACTGGAGCCTCAGCAATACTGGAGCCTCAGCCATACTGGAGCCTCGGCAGTACTGGAGCCTGAGCAGTACCACCCTCAGAATGGTCACACCTGTCAGCACTGCGGTCGCTCAGGAACATTCACCACCCTGTTCAGGTTGCTGCTGCCTGCCTGGGGTGTGCCACTGCTCCCCTAAAGCAGCACTAGCAGTAGCCACCTGATTGCACAGTGCCTTTCTCTGGCCAGAGTTTTGGTTTAAAAGCAGCAAACCATGGCCATTGCATAGGGTCCTGCTTGCAGAAAATGTGGATCCCGCATTTCCCTTTTGCAAATGTCTCCCTGCATGCCTGGCTGCATGTCAGGGTGCTGGGCCTGGGGCAGAGCCAGTGCTGCAGAATTGGCCTGTTCTGGGTCAGTCACCCACTGCAGCCCCTTGGCCCAGCTGGGGCTTCCCGCGGGCCAAGCACTCAGTCCTTAGCCAGTGGCCCTGTGATGCTGCACCTGCAGTGGCTGCCTGGAGGCACCAGGCACTGCCGAGGGGTCCAGCTGGTGCCTGCAGGGCAGCAGTTTGTCTGCCCTTCCCTGCCAGCTGCAGGCAGGAACACGGCAGCAGGCACTGAGTGTCAGGTAAATCAGCTCTGTGAATAGAACACCTGTGCCCTGTGCTGATCGTGTCTGGTGAGTGTGGCTGAGGTCTGAAGAGTGACTACGGTCTGGATTGTGCCTGTGGTCTGGCTATCACAGCAGCACAGACCCCACAGAACAGGAGTGTGCTGGTGTGTGGAGTGGCTGTGGTGCTGCTTGGAGCACCTACACTGGGCACTAGTAACACAAGCCCAGCAAAAGGTGAATCATACTGGACTTGCTGTCTGTGGACTTCTGATACAGTGAATTTATTCACAAGATTTGCTGTGAAGGCTGCTGCTGGAGAGAGGGGGAAATTTGGCTTGGAAGGAAGGAAACTAGCCCAGTTGGACCCCACACTGGGAACTGTGTCTGTATGAAAATAAACAGAAAAGCTCCTAGTTTTATGGTGCTATGTCACCTTAGGTTGTTTCAAGCACTGCACTTCATAAACATTCAAGTCAGGAATCTGGAAGGCAAGCCCAGGCTGGTGTGCCCAGCTGGGTCTGAGCTAGTTTTCCTCCCGCACTGCCAGGATGCTGCCCTGGAGGCGCCTGCTGTGCTGTGTGCAAGCCATGCCACCTTGTCTGCAGGAGAAATTCCCTCTGGGGAGAGAGAATGAGGAAAACCAGTCAGGGTTGGGGCTCATACCCCTCAGTGGGCACACAGGGACCCCCACCCAATCTAAGCCAGGGGCTGTAACCTGCAGCAAACCAAGGATGAGATTAAACGTGGTGCCTGGTTTAGATGTGCGTATAGCAGTGGCAGCTTTGCGCTCCCCGAGGTAAGTCGAGCTGTGCTGGGAGGGCAGTAGAGGCCAATGCGGTGGGACCAGGCAAGGCAGTGGCACAGCTGCCCCTGATCTGTCCCTGCACTGTAGGTTGATGTGGGGGCTTGGGGCAGGACAATGACATGAAGTGCCCACCCACTGCTCCACTTGGTTCTCTGCTCCATGTGAGCCCCTGGCACTGTGCAGAGGTGGGGGCCCTGCCATGGGCAAAGGCTTGGTCTGGGTGAGGGCAGGAGCACATCCAGATACTGGAGAAGTCTCTCATTCTGCAACAATGAGCTTTGCTGGTTCTGTTGAGGGTCTTGAGAGTTTTTTTGTTAGTTGGATTTTCCCTGCAGCAGCAGCATCAGTAGTGCTGTGCCAGCAATCCCTGCCAGCACTACGGCTGGAGGCCAAGCTGAAGGATGGGGACACTTAGTCTTGTCTCCTGTTAGCCAGGTCTCCTGTTAGCTGCACACTGCAGCTGCACAGCAGCACTCTGCTGCTGTGCCCCGGCCCCCATAGTGCTGGTGGCACCAAGACAGTGGGTGTTGGAGCCAAGGGCAGACTCTGCTGCTGCTCCCTGCCTAAGCTGGCCCCACAGCAGTTCCTGGGACCTCTGACATGGGGCCATGCCCAAGCTGACCCTGCAGCTGCTCCCAGGGCTGTCAATATATGCCATGTCTGGGCTGTCCCCATGCAGCTCCCAGGGCAATTGATGTGTGCCATGCCCATCCTGGCCCTGTGCAGCTCCCAGGGCCATTGATGTGTGCCATGCCCATCCTGGCCCTGTGCAGCTCCCAGGGCCATTGATGTGTGCCATGCCCATCCTGGCCCTGTGCAGCTCCCAGGGCCATTGATGTGTGCCATGCCCATCCTGGCCCTGTGCAGCTCCCAGGGCCATTGATGTGTGCCATGCCCATCCTGGCCCTGTGCAGCTCCCAGGGCCATTGATGTGTGCCATGCCCATCCTGGCCCTGTGCAGCTCCCAGGGCCATTGATGTGTGCCATGCCCATCCTGGCCCTGTGCAGCTCCCAGGGCCATTGATGTGTGCCATGCCCATCCTGGCCCTGTGCAGCTCCCAGGGCCATTGATGTGTGCCATGCCCATCCTGGCCCTGTGCAGCTCCCAGGGCCATTGATGTGTGCCATGCCCATCCTGGCCCTGTGCAGCTCCCAGGGCCATTGATGTGTGCCATGCCCATCCTGGCCCTGTGCAGCTCCCAGGGCCATTGATGTGTGCCATGCCCATCCTGGCCCTGTGCAGCTCCCAGGGCCATCAGTGCTGTCCTGCATCAGTGCGGCCTCGGCCGCAGGAGGGCCAGTCCTGCTCCTTGTCCCCTCACTGTCTCTGTTTGTCTCTTTGCACAGAAGCCGGGGCCTCTCCGCAGGACACGAGCCCTTCTCCACTCCCCGAAAACGTTGCCACCGACGTTCTTACTCGGCAGAAAACAATACGGTTCCAACTCACCGAGGATTGATGTGTTGCACCACACTCACCCACCGAAACCTTTACTTGAAGCTGTAGTCGAGGCCACACGGCTGAGGTTGACTGCCTCAATAAACTGTCTTCCCACACACAGGTTGCCCATCTCCCATCTGCCACTTCAAGTCTAAAATACCTTTTTTTCTGGTGTCCAAGGTTTTTATAACTAAAAATTACAGTGAAAAATCTGGTGGCAACAGCTGCAGTCCCAGGTCATGTTACATGTCGCCAGTGGTGAGGTCACGAGCTGTAAACATGGTAGCTTCTATCACCTGAACAAATAAATGTTTTACTACGACGGCATGGGCATGTTGGTTGATCCGGAGGGTTGTGCCTGGCAGGTTAGTGGATCCAGGGAGGCCCTGTGCTGCCTGGGGTCCATGTGCCAGCCTTGCTGTTCGGGGTCAGGCTGGGCACTGTGGTGGGCAATGGCAGGGGGTCAGCATGTCTCTGAGTGGGAGCAGTGAGCTGTGCCTGGCCTCAGCCCCAGGCTGTGGCTGCTGGTGCCACTGGCCCAGGGCAGCCAGCTGGGTCAGGCACCAATGCTGCAGGAGAGCTGCCTGGCATTGCCCTTTGGTGCTGGGTGATGGCACAGGCTGTGGGCAGAGAAGGAGCCCTGGGGTGCCAGGGTGTTACCCTGCAGAGCCCCTTGCCCCTACAGCAAGGCTGCCCCTCGCACCAGGCAGGGAGCCTGGGCCATGGTGTGCCAACAGTGCCACATAGAGCAGACAAAGCGCTGAGAACAGGATGCCAGGAGCTCTGGTGCAATGTCAGCCCTAACAGCCTGGGGTGGGGGGGATAGCTGGGGACCAGCCTGAGGCTGCCCCTTCCCACACTGCCCCAGCCTGACATGGCAGCAGCTCTCCCCATCTCACCTTGCTCCTCTAACAAGACCAAGGGGCTTTTTGGTTTTTGTGCTTGTCAGCATCCCATCTGGCTCACAGATATAATTAGAGCTTCCTCAGCACCACAGTGAATCAGCCAGCCTTAACGTAACTTCAGGAGAACAGATCACAGCTACAGTAAGTGTCTTGTCGGCAGGACTGGCCTCACGGGGACTGTGCCAGGAGATGGAGCTCCCCTGGCCTTGCTGCTTCCTGCTGTGGGACTGGTTCCAGTGGTGGCCCCTGTCCTGCTGTGCCTGTGATGGACCTCAGGCTGGGCAGCTGACTGAGGGACTAGTCAGTGGCTCATCTGCACCAGCAGAGACACCAGCATCTCCCCAGGGCATGACAGCCCATGGAGGAGAGGCTGAGCTGAGCCAGGAGCCTCACCTGTCAGCTCTCCTCCCACATTTCCTGCTCTGATGCTGCACCCAGGGCTTGTGCCTGTGTGAAAAATTCAGTGCTGGTCTGGCCCCACAGACCTCAGGATAGACAGTGATTCCTCCAGTGAATGAAATGCCATACTGAGTGGGGACTTCAAGGGAAAAAGCCAGGGGGTTTGACCTGGATCTGGACATTCTCACCAAACCTGAGCAAGGATCCTTCTGGTGCTGCACACAGCCTGGATTTCATGTGGATTATAGTAACAGCACGTGTTGCTCTTCCCTTTCCTTGCTATGCAGTGCAACTGGGGTTTGAATTCTGAAAGAGGATGAGCCCAAAATAAACTACTTTTCAATAAAATGTTCAGAGGAAACTGAGTCCACAGACCCATCAACCCTCTCTCTGCAAACCAGAGTGACTCCCCCAGTGAAGTTCAGGACAACTGACCTTTCTTGGAGCAAGCCGGTGACCCTGAGGTCTGTGAACAGCTGGGTAGAGCAAATCTGTGACCCAAAAGTGTGAGTTATGGGAAGAGCTGAGGCTGCAGCTTCCTTCTGACATCCTGTTTGGCTGTGCTTCTGCTGAAACCCTTGTTACAACATGCTCCAAGCTCCAGCTGCACAGACCACACCATGCTCAGGATTTCATTCCACATTAATATCATGTTATTCCCCTCATTCAGTGGCTCTAATTTCAGGCTTCCATGCACAGAGCAGAGCTGCTTTCCCCTTGCTGATTCCTTTCGGTAGCCTTTTAATTAATTGTCAAGGTAAGTTCCTCTTGTCAGCTCAGTGTTAGTTGGAAATCCAGCTTTCATGGGGGGAAAGTCACTCAAGTTGTGAATCAGACATGGAGAAAAAGGCCAGTAGGTCTGTGGAGTGGAGCATGCAGGCTGTATGCTGCCATGAGTGATCCTCTAGGTGGATAAGTAGGGGCTGCTCTGCCCAGGATGGCATTTCATCCATAAAGAGTTTAGAGGAGCATCATCGTATCAGCAAGAAAAAGTGATCTGTTATGAGACCAGAACTTGGATACTTACCGAAGAATCCTACAAAGCATCTCAGTTGTAAAACGAAAGGCAATTCTGGCATAGAAACAGCACCTCCTTAGCTCCCAGTGGGTGCTGCACCAGCCACCGTGTCCTGTGCCCAGCCGGGGCTGCGGGTGGGCTCCTCGCCAGGTGGGTGCTATGATGCTTTGGGGACTTCCTCAAGCATGGGCCTGATCACTGACTCACCGCTGTGCTCACCAGAGTGAGCAGATTACTCTTGGAAGGTGCTTTCCTTAAAGTTTGACAAAGGTCAGGAAATGTGTCTATAGGCACCAAGGAGCTGTGGATCCAGGAGACATGCAGCACCCCCTGCCCTAGCAGCCTCCTGGGCAGCTCAGGACAGTCCAGCACAGTCCTCAAGGGAGTGTGTGGGAAGCCCAAATGATGGTGGTGTGATGGGTTATGTCTTGTGCTATTCCAGGGCATCCTCAGGCAGAAAAGCCTAGACATTCCAGCCTGCCACCATTCCTCACTGCAGTGTGTGCTTGGCTTTTGCAGTCCTGCAAGGCACCAGGGAGAGATAGTCAGGAATTCTCTGATTAAGCCTTGTTTTCACATAAATACACGGATTTAATCATGGTTTTGTTTTCTTTTTTTCAGTATGGGAAAATTAATTGAAGAAAACCTTTTTGTTCAGAGACAAATGACACCCCAGAGCAGCCTGAGGAGCATCACCCTGGGAAGCAGAAACTCCAGATGGGACTAGATTTGCAGTGGGGGTGTGAATCTTGTGTCTGATGCAAATGTCACTCAATTTTGGCAGACATTGCTGACAGCTTCCATGGTCTTTTTCATTTGGGGTTGGTTGGTTGGTTGGTTGTTCTGTCTGGGGCTTTTTGTTTGCTTTTAATCAGCTAATTTTGAGACCACGGAAGCACTTCCAGGTGGCACATCCTGGTTATTCATCAGAGTTAGCTCCGTTGGGATGTTGCTAGCTGGGCAGGGTATGTGGTCACATGGGAGCTGTGTGTGCTGCCGGCTGGGATTTCCAGAGGCATTTTCATGGAAATCTGAAAAACAGGGAGCTGGCAGCAGACACCCCAGCCAAGGCCAAGCTCCCTGCAGGGCACTAAGTGGGGAACTCAGGGGGTGGGAAAGCGGCTCAGTTGGGCACGTCCTACTCATGCAGTTCTGGGAGAGGAGGCACTGACCCTCCCAATGGCACAAGTTGCAGACACACAGAAGGCACCTTCCTCAGAGCAGTCCCACTGTGTGTCCACGGGCTCAGGGTCCAGGGTGGGAGCTCTCTGCGGTTGGAGTCTCTGGGCTGCCAAGGACCTGCCCAAACAGAGAGAGGTGAGTGGGAAAACATCTTCATCTCTGGTTGTGGGACACCCTTTAAGGTTCCCATATTTTTTCCATAAATTCTCTCGTGCACACAGGATCGGAGCTGGACTGGCTCTGCGTTGGCACATGCCATCGGAAGATGTTGTCTTTCCTGAAAGAGACCTGCCTGCCAGGCAGGAAAAGATGGGTGAGATCTTTTAAGAAGCAGCAGCGTGATGAGACATCATCACGCTGCTGCTTCTGCCTCGATGCAGCATTTTACAGTTGATTATGACATGTCAATCTGTTTTTCCAGTTATACTGGAAATAGCGTACTCCTCTGGAATTATTTCAGGTTGCAATATGCACCACCACATCTGTGCTCTCGCTGCTGAGGGGCACTAATTACACAGCTCTTCAACGCTCATTCTTTCAAAGTGGCCTAATGTTCGTCTTCATTATATAGGAGTGTTCATCCCTAAGAAATTGTCTGACCCTTGAAGTCCTAAAGCCCTGCTGAATTTTGAAATAGGTGGAATCTAATCTGTCTGATCTGGCTGATGCCCTATCACTGTCTCAGAGGACAGATGTGAGTGACTCACTGCTGGGGCTGAACCTTTCCTGAACACTGGGGAGATGAACAGGTTTTTGTGTCTCAGCATTTTATGCTGGGGTTCAGGAAGAGGCAGTGGAGAAGTAGGACTCTGCTGACCAAGTGCCTCAGGCTGGACATAGGGAGGAAGCTCCCCCTGGGCAGTGGAAGCAGGGAGGACGGCCTGTTCAGGGTCCTGGGGTGTCTTCTGGCCCTGGAGGTTTTTGAGAGCCAAGGGGTTAAAGAGCTGGCCCTGCCCTGAGCAGGGACCAGGGCAGAGATCCCTCAGTGTCCTATCCCACCCAGGAAATTCCATGTTTCTGTGATTCAGCACAGAGCAAGGGAATGCAGGGAATGCCCCTCCTCTCTCCTGCAGAGAGGGGATGGCAGTGCTGTTGGGAGCTGACCCATGCACAAGTGACACTGGAGGTGTCTCTCAGACACCAAACATGCATGTTCTTTCTCTCCAAGTGTTTCACACTGCCTGTGCCTTATCTGAGGGTGATGGAGCCCAATGCCAGCCAAGGAGCAGTGGGAGAGATGAGGGTGATGGGAACCAGCTGCCCCACCACAGAGCAGCCCAGCAGCCACTGGTGTGAAACTGGCACATCTGGGGCTGGGGAGGCAAGGAGGGAGGAGAGGCTGCACCTGGTTTTCTGGGTGAAGCTGGGCCAGGAGCAGTGCTGGGGTGAGCCCACCAAGGCTGCCCACACGGGTGAGAGATGTTTGCCTGCTTTGCCATGAGGAAAGGGCAGGTTTTAGGAAGGAAGGGTTGCCATCCCAGACCATAACCAGGACAGCGTCTCCCTTGGGGTAAGTGTTGAGGGCTCTGCAGCAGTTGTGCCTGTGCTGGGGAGGGTTGGCAGGCCTGGTGCTGGAGGGTGGCTCTGCCATGGGCAGGTGGGTGTGCACAGAGAGGTGGTGCTGCTGTGGATGGGTGTGTGTGAATGGGAATGCTTGCTCCCCTGCAAGTGCATTGTTTGTTGTGCCTGGTTACTTGTGCTGGATGGACTTCTGTCTGGAGCTCTGCGGAGTCTCAGTGCTGCTTTTTAAACAGGGCTGAAATATATTTGTATATTTTTGGTGATGTAATGGATAAATGCAGTGCACAAGTGTCTCTTCTGTCCCCATTACTCCCTCACATTAACTGAACAAGTAACCAGTCGAGCTTGGCTGTGAGGGTGCCATCATGCTTCAGAGTGATGCAGCAGGGTACAAATTGCAAAGAGCATCTTGACAGGTTGCAATAAACCGAGCTTAAAAAATCCCTGCAATATAGGAGAGCTGGAGCTGGGATTCTGTTCCTCATTTGGAAACAGAGGAGGAATATTAATCCTGCGCTGACGTTGCTAGAGGACCATGGTGTGCCTGGTCTGCAGCGGTGGGAGGACCTGCTCTGTGTCCAAATTCCCAGTGGTGTGATTGCCTGCCCCATGTCCAAATTCCCAGTGGCCTTGGGTCCTGTTCCCCTCTCCCTAAGGCAAAGTCTGGCCTGAATAGTGCAGGGAGAGGAGGGTGCTGGGTCTCAGAGGGGAACCTCCTGGTTCATGTCCAATTGCAGCTGGTGGCAAAGGTTGTGTTCATAGAATCCCAGAATGGTTTGAGTGGAAAGGGAACTTGAAGTTTATCTTGTCCCACCCTCTGCCATGGGCAGGGACACCTTCCACTAGCCCAGGTTGCTCCAAGCCCCATCCAACCTGGGCTGGAACACTCCCAGGGATGGAGCAGCCACAGCTGCTCTGGGCAACCTGTGCCAGTGCCTCAGCACGTTCATTGTAAAATAACCTTCCTTATCTCTAATTCCTGTTGCTTTAGTTAATGGCAGATCATCCATTTCTTTCCAGCCTTTGCTGATCGTGGCTCTGAATGTAGATGCTCACTCAAATAAGATCTGAAGCATGATGCCAGTGAAGAGAGGAGGCTTTGTTCCTGCAGGCAGTGCACGCTGGTTTCTGGTTGCCGTGCTGGGAGCAGACACGCAGGACAGGGAAAGTCGATGTTCCCTCCCTCCCTTGCAGTGTTGGATCGGCCCCTTCGCTCCTGGCAGGCACATCCCCGTCAGCTCGGCCCCTCTCCCGGGCAGCGAGTGGGAGGAGGCCAAGGCAGTTGCTGCTCGGCGGATGCTGCGCGGGAGGAGCGAAGCTGTGGCTCAGCCCACGCGGAGCCTTTGCTGTGCCGCAGAACGC